>NC_057810.1:631887871-631963694 GCF_018294505.1 Triticum aestivum
ACCGTAGCGCTCCAACACAAGTCCGTTTCGTCCGTTTTGCGGTACGCCACACCCCTCCCGATCAACAGGACCCCTGTTTCGACCGTAGGAGGTCTGTTTCCTCTGTTTTGCGGTACGCCAGGCCCCTCCCGATCAACAGGACCCCGTTTCAAACGTGGCCGGTCGAACACAAGGCCGTTTCCTCCGTTGTGCGGTACGCCAGGCCTCGTTTCCATCGCCTGTTCCGTCCAAGCCCTCCTGATGAACACGACCACGCATTCTGTTCTGACCCAGCCGATTGGCTCCCCATGAACACGACGACGATGTTGTTTCTCCGTTCCGACCCAGCCATGTACGTATGCGCGAGTAGGCGTTCGAGACCCTTCCCGTATGTACGTACGTGGCCGTATTTTCTTTCTTGCACCCTCGCCGCTGTACGTACGTGTACATGCTACGTGCGCGCCTCTACTACGACACGTGCGCGCCTCTACATCTACGACACGTGCGCGCCTCTACATTGACCAGTATGTACGTACACGTTCGCGACCAGAATGACAACGCTACGTACGCTTTGACCAGGTGGGTCCCGACTGTCAGGCACTTCCTTGCGTGCGAAGATGTAGCTGGTGGGTCCCAGCAGTCAGGGGGCGAATCATTTTTTTTGCCCGGACGCACTTCCTTGTGTGCGAAGATGTAGCTGGTGGGTCCCAGCAGTCAGGGGGGCGAATCATTTTTTTCACGAAATACGGTGGCCCGTCCGGTGGGTCCCCGCTGTCAGGTGGAGGAATCATTATTTTGCATGTAATAAGTAGGCACTTCCTTGCGGCGGCCGTGGACCCAGCTGTCAGCCTCTCCACGTACAGTCCACGACTGATGGAAGTCGTTCCTTGACCATGTTGACCACGCCACGCCAAGAGCACCACGGCGGTGGACGACGGCGAGGCCTAGGAAGGGGACAACTCGGAGCCGGGGAAGACGCAGCAGTGGATGCCCGCGTGAAGAGGAGTACGAGGATTCACTAGTTCGACTGCGGTGTGAGGCTGCTGTCGCCGTAGAATAACAGGGGGTGTGGGTGGGTAGAGGGATGGCCTGGACAGCGGTGGGAGTAGTAGGGGCGGTGAGGCCTCCGCGGCATCACAGCTGGCCACGGGAGGCAGGAGCACGCGACACGACCGGTGCTGGTTTGGGCGGCTGGAGCAAGAAGACCAGAGGTTGAAGAAGCACTACGACCGTTGGATGAACATCGTACGATAACAGGAGCTAGAATCGTTCATATTGACTAAGTTGACAAAGCCCTCCGTCCCCGTCAACTTGGTAGGCGCACAAGTCAGCCTCCCACTATGCTGGGTTCCAGCTGGCAGGGGGAGTATTCATTTTTTTGTGCGTAATAAGGAGGCACTTCCTTGCGTGCAAAGATAGCTGGTGGGTCCGACATGTCAGCTGGGGGCACGTTTTTTTCGTGAAATACAGAGGCCCTTCCGGTGGGTCCCAGATGTCAGGTGGAGGAATAATTATTTTGCGCGTAATAACGAGGCACTTCCTTGCTGCGGCCGTGGACCCAGCTGTCAGCCACTCCACGTACAGTCCATGTCCGATGGAAGCCGTTCCTTGACCACTTTGACCACGCCGCGTCGAGAGCACTAGGGCGGTGGACGACGGCAAGGCCTAGGAAGGGAACGACACGAAGGCAGGGAAGACTCGACAGTTGTTTCCGACACGGAGGGGAGTACGACTGTACGAGGGTTTACTGGTTCGTCTGTCCTCGCCGGAGAATAACAGCAGGTGTGGCCGTGTGGGTGAGTAGAGGGATGGCTAGGCCAGCGATGGGAGTACAGTGGGGCGATGAGTCCTGCGCGGCAGCACAGCCGTCCGCAGGGAGGAGGGAGCAGGCAGTCCCGCCGACACTTGTTTGAGCGGCTGGAGCAGGAAGAGCAGAGATTGAAGAAGCACGACGGCCGTTGGATGGACATCGTACGGTGAATGGAGCTAGAATCATTCACATTGACTAAGTTGACAAAGCCCTCTGTCCCCGTCAACTTCGTAGGCCCACAAGTCAGCTTCCCACCATGGTGGGTCCTAGCTAGCAGGGGGAGTATTCATTTTTCTGTGCGTAATAAGGAGGCACTTCCGGTGGGTCCAAGCTGACAGCGGGGGGAACGTTTTTTTCACAAAATACGGTGGTCCGTCCGGTGGGTCCCAGCAGTCAGGGGTAAACATTTTTTCGCGAAATATGGTGGCCCGTCCGGTGGGTCACAGCAGTCAGGGGGGAAACGTTTTTTCCACGAAATACTGGTGGCCCGTCCGGTGGGTCCCTGCTGTCAGGTGGAGTAATAATTATTTTGCGCGTAATAAGGAGGCACTTCCTTGCGGCTGCCGTGGACCCAGCTGTCAGCCTCTCCACGTACAGTACTCTTCCGATGGAAGTCAGTCGTTGACCACATTGACCACGCCACGCCGAGAGCACCAGGGCGGTGGACGACGGCGAGGCCTAGGAAGGTGATGACGCGGAGCCGGGGAAGATGCGGCAGTGGATGCCCACGCGGAGAGGAGTACGAGGGTTCACTGGATCGGCTGCGGTGTGAGGCTGTCGTCGCCGAAGAATAACAGGGGGAGTGGGTGAGTGGAGGGATGGCCTGGCCAGCGGTGGGAGTAGTATGGGGACGGTGAGGCCTCCGCGGCAGCACAGCCGGCCACGGGAGGCAGGAGCATGCGGCACGACCGGTGCTGCTTTGGGCGGCTGGGGAAAGAAGACCAGAGGTTGAAGAAGCACTACGGCCGTTGGATGGACATCGTTGACCACGCCGCGCCGAGAGCACCAGGGCGGTGGACGACGGCGAGGCCTATGAAGGGAATGACAAGGAGCCGGCGAAGACACAACAGTGGCTGCCCACGCGGTGGAGAGTACGAGGGTTGACTGATTCGGCTGCCGTTGCCGAAAAATAACAGGAGGTGTGGGTGAGTAGAGGGATAGACAGGCCAGAGATGCAAGTATGATGGGGCCGTGAGGCCTGCCCGGCAGCACTGCCGGCCACGGGAGGCGGGAGCAGGCAGTTCCAACGGCGCTGGTTTGGGCGGCTGGGGCAGGAAGATCAGAGACTGAAGAAGCACGATTGCCGTTAGATTGACATCTAACGGTCTGACGCTAGTAGAGTCGATTGTTGACTAAGTTTCTTTTTCAAGAAACCTTGTGTACGCATGAACTTAGTAGGCCCACAAGTCAGCCTCCAAATCTGTGGCAGACAACATAAAGCCCATTTGCTATTTTTTTAAAATTTGCAGCCCATTTGCTATTTTTTATAATTTGCAGCCCATTTGCTAATTCTTAAGTAATTTATTACCCATTTTTTGCCCAGGACCACGGTCAAAAAGTTCAACCTTATTTTGCATATTTCGGTGGAGTCCAAACTGTTGTAATCCTGAAATGATAAACATTTTTTAAGAACTTATTGATTTGCCAAAAAAATCGTTTTGTTTTTGTAAGCAAATAAGACGTGGGACAATTGAGTTGGTTTAAGGGAAAACCACTGGTAAAAAAATCAGCGCTGGGTGGGAAAAACAACAAAAATAAGGATGTAAATATGAAAAGGGAATTTTATGTGTTTTCAATATAATGATACATGTATATGAACTAGTAAAACTATAGGTAGAGATTAGAAAACGGATATAGGACATGCGTTTCAAGAGGAAAATAGAACTGGGATGTGTGTTTGATTCAGTAACAAAACTGCCTGCGGATGTTGTAAGACAAAATATAACTAACACTGGCGGGCCAGAGGCCAGTAGATACCTGCTGGATCTTTGTGCCCCATTGTCGTCATGGGCTGGGCCTCTTAAAAAACAAAACCAACCCTGGTCAGTCTATAGCCTAGTTGAAACTTGCTCGACCTGAAAAAACAATATACGGGCTCAATAAATGAGAGAATTCTGCAAGCACAGACTGATAACTGGGACGCAGCACGGATATTGTTTTTTTTATCGTGATAATAAGTGCATGCACTTGTTTCAAAAAAACTGCAGAACTGGGAATTCAAACGGCGGGTGCTTATGCTACCCATCAAATAAAAATCAGGTGCCTGTGAATTCGTTTCGAGACAAATGATTCAGCTTTATATCCACGTCGACCCTCGGCATGATGGTTGGAAGCAAATGCAAGTTCATACCAAAAGATCGTTAACAACAATACCAACTTGCGGACGACAAGGTAGTACAACTACCAATACCAAACTACTCCTGGCCCTAGTGTTCGTCTGGTAGAAAATCTTGCAGAGGACCAGCTCCCGCTCCTTCTCTTGCTCCAGGTCCCTGATGTGGTACTGGTGCATCACCCAGTTGGTCCTCTGCTGGTCGAAGTTCTTGTTGGTGTGCAGCACCAAAACCTTTTTTGCTGCCCGTTTGCCGGCCGTTGACCATCACAGGCAAGGTATTGCCGGTCTTGTGCCACATCGCATGCGTGCCGCACTCCGACTGTATCTTGCGACGCATCCACGTGCCCCTTTTGAATGCCCTGGAATTGCGCTGGAAGAAATGCTTCCTTAGGCCACTCAGTGTGATACCTGCAGTATTGTGGAATAAAGGTTTTAGTGTACCTAGTTGGCATTTTCATAACATCTTTGGCATGTTGCAGCCACTTGTTTCACTTTTTATTAACTGTCAAATTGTAATCTTTTCACCAGGTCTGCGTCTAAAAAGAAAAATAGAGCTATCAACAATGGAATATGTTTGTGCAAGTAGACGGCCGATCGGTGTCTTACCTGGAAGTTTCTCAGGTTGGGTGTAGCATATGTCGTGCTCGCTGTTGATGGTTGGTATGAAAAAATCGATGAGAGACTGAAATCTCGTGCTGTCAACACTCACTTTGGCCTCAAGGTGCTCGATCAGCTCCTGATCCATGGGATCGAACTTGACGCCAGCCGGCAGCACCGACAATCCTTCTTCGACTTGCATCGGTAATTCCAGTTATATGGTACTCAATGTATGACCAATCGACTGTTTTAAGTGAATGATGAAAGATTTCGACAGAGTAAAAACTCGCGCTTCTTCGACAGTTGTATGAGAGTAATTGCCATGACATTTTGCAAGGGCACTTGTAAAAACTCTAAACTCTATTCTCCTCTTATTTAATGGATGAGGCAAATCTTTTGCCTCCATTTCGAAAAAAAAAGATTTCGACAGATAAGTGGTACTCCAAATCTGAAGTCCGGAATACCCGAACACGCCGTCGGGATTCTTGTGTCACCTCACGTGCAGCGTGTTGTCACGTCAATTCAATGTGTGGACATGATGAATAATTTGACCGACGTATACTAGTACTGCTACTGTACTTCTTACTAGTCGTATTTAGTGTCACAATTTATACATAGGTTTAACTAACAACTACGCACTTGAAGCCTAACTGATATATATATATATATGTATGGCTTCTGCACAACATCTCCATCATCATTATCAGTACATCCTACGCAGGTGAGTTAGGATGCACTTGATCCCAGAAAGGTATCCATCCTTCAAACCAGAGGAGTGCTTCAAACTAACAACAGTACATAATATCCAACAAAAGAGGGTCGTGCTACAGCAGCAGAACTCAGTCTAGATATCAGCACGAATCAAGTTGTGCATATTTGCTGTTGGCATGAACCACATCGCCACATGTCGGGTTTGCAAAAGCCATCCATTGCATGGAAGCTTGATGCCTTTCACACAGTGAAGATTACCTGGCAACAAGCTGTGTCGACGAATCTCTAGATATGGTGATTCATGAAACCCATGGTATGATGTGTAAACACAGCCCCCCCTCGCGAATGGAAGTTGCATAGCACAGTAATCATCGCTGGTGATATGATCGATGATTGGTTGGATGATCGGATAATTGAGCCCGAGGAACAAGGAGTGGTTGCCGAGGCTATAAACCCGCCTCCAGTTGAATACGCCTGGCCCAACGGAGCTGGGATCTTTCTCGAGCACGAAGCAGCCAGAGCCATCAATGTCACGAACACCCCACGCATTGTACTGCATGTGGTTTGATGTAATGGTTTGGTCAATTTGGTACATGCAAATGAGCATCAAATCACCGCCGTCAGCTGAACGAGCGATAAACCACCACCCATCGGCTGGTATGATTCCAGGTCCTGGAATCATGAAGGCCAGCACATTTGCGTCTGCTGCAACAAATTCAAATTGGAGACCAAAAGGACAAGAATAAACAATCATGTTCAGAGTATGTGTGGAATTAAGATTATTATAACAGTGACACATATCATAGACAGAGAATTGCAATGCCGTGATCATAATCATACCCCAAGTTAAAAAAATAAGCCAATGGCTTTCATATTCTAGCAACATGTCATGGTTCAAACATCATGTAACACTGAGAGGAAAACAGCTATGACAGCGCCTACTCATATTCTACCATAGCACTTACTACTACTGTTCTCATATCAACTCTAAGCAATAACATGCGTTGTTATAAAAATCTTGTAAATGAGAGTAACATATAGCAATCATGGTGTTATGCTCATATTATGTATTCTAACAATCATTAGATGCCAATTATTCTCATATCAACTCTAACAATAACATGTGTGGTCATAAAAATCTAGGAAATGAGAGGAATACATAGCAATGATGTGGTTATAGACATGCTATGCATTCTAAATTTGTAACAAATGAACAGGCAGTCGTATTCATAAGGTAAAGATGAGATGAGATAGAACAATTACACGACGATAGATTCCACCAGTATAGGCAGCCAATCTGTGCGTCGACCGCGTAAATGATGCCACCGTGCACTATAGCATCAGACAGAAATGTTTCCTCAACAGGATTGATGATGAGCCATAACCATGTATGGCGACCGGATTCCAGATAGACTAATCCCATGTTTAACAAGGCAATGAGCTTGTAATCCATGTAGTCTTCTGATGGTGTGGGCACTTCGCAGATTACAACTTTCTGTAAACAGAGGTCGAGCCAAAAGTTTGACGCGTCTCGTGCGTAGTAGGCAGGAGTGTCCGGCGGGCTGCGAGGCTCGATGTCGGTAGTATCCAACGATGGAAGGGTGATCTCTTGCTGGGTGTAGATATCCACGAGACGCCACGGACTACCGGTGTGGTGGATGAGGACGATCTAGTTGGCCTTCATGCCCGCCTAGTAGTGGCCGCGCATGAAGGACAGGTGGATGGGTAGTGGTAGCATGTCGAGGGGCACCACGGCAACCTCCGTAGGATCGTCAAGTCGGTGCCTGGGCCACCTGCGAGGATCGGGCATCAGCAAGGAGGGTGTCTTGAAAAGAGCCGGTCGGTTGCAGACGAGTAGATGGTACAAAGACACCGAGCATGCTGCCAGACGGGCGGTGCTGAGTAGGTCCATACGACTACAGATCTGCTCCAAGAGAACATCGGGGAGGGAATTCCAATCGTGGCTCTGCGTGTCAGTCGGTTCTGCCATTGGGGTTTTCGGTGCCTGCGAGCCAGCGGGGAAGTGGATTCGGGTGGGCGAGCGAAGAAGCTTCTCCTCGTGTGGCCGAGCAGTGAGCGGGGGGATATGGTACGCGCGAGCTACCAAGGAAGATGGCGCGGGCGGGCGAGCAGTGAGCGGGGGTAAATGGTGTGCGGCCGACGATGGGGAAGAGAGGAGGAAGAAGAAGAGAGGAGGAAGAAGAGTGGAAGACGGGGAAGAAAGTGCATTAAATCTCTATTCTACTAGTACTACTACCAGGATATAGGCACCGTCCTCCGGAGTGTAAATAGTTACACCGATGACATGTGGGTCTACCACAAGAGGGCCCATATGTCAGTTAATGGAGGACACATGTTCGTAGGCGTATTTGCGGAAGCGTGCTCTACTGGCAAACATGATGGCAGTACTGGGTAAGGCTGATTTAGTAACACCAACACGCTGGTTCAGCTTATTAATTACGTGTCCCATCTGCTGCAGCGTGTATTGTCACTTCACTGCGAAGACTAGTTGAATAGTTCTCTCTAACCGAGATGGGGAATGATGGATCGCGAGGATTACCTTTCTACAGTATCCCTATGCCTCTACGCTCACTTCACTCATTTTGCTCTGTACCTAGTCACTTGTTGAAATCTGTAGAAAGACAAATACTCCATATTTGGGAACATAGGGAGGATTTTACTCCGTACTGGAGTATTTGGGAACAGAGGGAGTATCACAATATGGAGGGAACAGAGGAAGTTTGAAATATGAACATGGCAATGGGAGGGAGTAAGCCCCATGCATGCATGCATGCATGCAACATGCAACACTCACACGTACTCCACATGGACGCACACAACACTCACGCACCCATGCGGCACACAGCACACGACGCAACACACACGCTCATGCTCAAGTGCTCAACCTACTCCCTACGTCCGTGAACGACTGTACATTTAGAGATTTACACATTGACCAGGGTATAATTAACGCCCAAAAGTAGCAGACTTATGTGTGCATGCGACCATTGAGATAAGAAGATTAAATGAAGGTTGTTGCATTCTGTAATTAAGGATAGACATGTAGCCCATACCTACAGCACAAGTTGGTGCATTAGTCAATCAATATCGATTTAGATTAAAGGCTAAATGCATTGGAAGTGTAGATGTACATCATGTACTACTACACTCTTTGTTTTATAGCCGATGTACACTCTTTGTTGGAAGGTCGAGAGAGGACACGTGCATGCACTCACATACATAGCCAGGGCGGTTCGGGCGCAAGGGTTGGACTCGTGGGGCGCCTACGTAAAGTTTTGTTTAACTGATTTCTTTGCTCCGCCAACTGACAGGTGGGACCCAGAAACCAGGTGACAATTTAACCAGTCAACAAAGTGCCACATCGACTATGTGGCCGGTCAGTAGGGTGCAATACGGTTCTCTATGATGAGCTAGTGATCGTATAATTGACGCAAAACTATATATAGTGACCGTAAAGAGCGTATTGTTACATACGTTGACCGCCAGTGTATTTTTCTTGTTTCAAATTAAGCCATATTAATCAGAAAGGATGCAGTATGGACTACTACTAGTACTAGTACTGCTTTGATGTGTCCCGTCAACTCGCCGAAAGAGGATAAGCTTGCTTACTACGCCTCTCCCTCGCCCACGCGCGCGGTGGTTCATAGGACGAGGAGAGGGTTTTGACTACAGCGCCCTCTCCCTCTTCCTCTCCCTCGCCCTCGCCCTCGCGGTGGACGTGCAGCAGTTCAATCGGTGTCAGATTGCGAGACGCATATTGTACTATAGTATCATCATTGTTGGACCTTCCGAAGAGGCGAAGAGGCAAGTGCAAGGTTCACACGAGTACGAACTGTTGAACCTCCCGAAGAGGCAAAGAGCCAAGCGCAAGGTTTTATAGGAGTTGTCGTCCTAGTAGGAGTGTACTACAACTATAGCGAACGATGCTACTGTATGATGCCACCACGTCACGTATATCCAAAGCTGTGCCGCCTTTTTTTTTCTCAAAGAGCGTGTTGGAGCCCGTGCAACAACCACACAAGTTGCACGTACACATAACACATTTACTAGTAATAAATTCTAAAGGACAAATGCCAGTATGACACACAAGTTCATCTCCAATTCATGTGATAAATTTGTGCACGACTAGTATACATATATTCACAGCGCTACCGTTCACAATTACCGTACTCCACTTACACGTTATAGATGGGCTACATGCATGTCCTCCTCCAGGTTCCAGTCCCAGGTGTTCTTCATGGATGGCACGATCCATAGAGGTGGGCAACGGGAATCATTGTCGCAGCTTTCTAGTCTGGTTCCACACGATGAAGACTCATCCAAGCTGAAGCGGCATAAATCAGGGATAGCGTGTCCCAGCATGTCGTTCATCCGGCGGTGCGCAATGAAGACACAACCGTGCTTCATGAACAGCAGGCCTTCCGTGTCGTGCACGGAAGGTGGCATCCGCTTCACAATGGGGTAGCTGTCCCCGATGAAAAGCGAGTACTCTCCTAGAGTGTTCCTCGGCACCCACGTAGCATCACGGGGGTCGAACTCAGCACCGTTCATCTGGTACACGCGGCATCCCAGATCTGGACACATCGTGACGTACATAGTCAAGGTCCATGCATAATAATGTTGTGCTCAAATATGGAGGTCAGTAATACTGTGCAGCAAATAGTACTATTCCGGTATAGAGGAAGTAAAATAACCGGCTTATTATATATAGCCACTCTTGGCTACATGGATGAGATAGCAAGACATGGAAAAACAAAAATGGTGGCAGCTAGTGGGTTCAAGTCTTCAAGGGCCTAGCTAGCTATATGCGTCCTCCAAGGTAAAAAGTACTCCTACTAGTAGTACTAAGTATACTACTAGTACAACAATGAAAGAGAAGGTGAGAGGGTTAAAAAATGGAATACCTGGGTAGATGGTGACGGTCCGATCGTGGTAGATTGTGTGACCATGTTGCACATTAGTGGTACCATGGGTAACGACTGCTAAGATAGTTGATCCCAATATGCCAAAGTCAGCTACAAGGTTCCAGGTTAGACCGAATCACGGATGCAAATGCACATCCAGGATCGGCGATCTTATTTTGATCGGGGGATGACTGGTCCCTGCAAAATAATGGAGTACCGTTAGGGATGCAAATGATGGTTTGTGCATTCCGCTTGTAATCTCCCGTACCGTAGGATGGCAACCAGATGAAACAAGTCCCCTGGCTTGTCACCGCGAAGATGCAGCCTAGATGGCGCACGACGTCTTCGAACATGTAGGGGTACAGATCTGCCGCCGCCAACATACGCCAGCCTCTGCCGTTACTGTGTCTTGCATTGATGGCAATCCTTATGTCGAACATCGCGATGAGATAGTAATCATCGTAGCCGCGTCGCTTTGTCGGCGGGTCCGCAATTGCTATCTTCTTCAATCTCATGTAGGCATCATCATACGTATTCAAGCCCAGCCAGTCCGGAAGGCCGATCCCAATGGTGGAGAAGGGGTCTACCGGAACGGCCGCACTGCTGTGGATGTTGTGCAAAATGATGGTGGTATCCGGCCGGAGGTATGCAAGCCAATCTTTGTTGGCACCGACCCAGACCTATATATAAGACGGTGGGTAGCGGAGAAATTACGGGATGGAAATGGAATAACTAAGTACTACATGATCAAACTCCATTACTGACCTGCTCATCGGACAAAATCCGACTACCTCTCAACGTCGGCAACTCTATCGGAGTCAACGTGCAACCATGGTCAGGGAGCAGTGGACTATTCGAAGGATTGTCCCATAGAAGAACCTTCTCCTCAAGGACGCATGGAAGACCAACAAGCATGGCCTTTTCCCAAACCTGTTTAAGCAGCGTCTTGAAAAAGTTGGTGCAGGAAGCACCGAGTCTTGCGGCGGTGAGGACGTCGGAGCGGCGTGCGATTTCTCCCAGAGGATCGTCGTCCAAGGTCTCCCAGCCCCGACGAGGAGGAGAACCGCCTGGCGAATCCATGGGAGCAGCGACGAACTGCCTTCTCTTCGGGGGAGGGGAACTGTCGAGGAGGAGATAAGAGCGTAGTAACCGCAGGGCCTCATCCCTTCCAACTGTAGATCGTTCCTCAGCGAAGGGGTGAGGCTATTATTTACTACTAGTACTAGCATTATGGAACGTTATGGGATTGCATTATACTGTAAATAATAGCACTGGTAAGAAATTTTTGGCACTAGGTAGTAGTTTTTGGCGTGGATTAAGATATTTTGGGTATGTTTTTGCCATTTTTTGTACACGCCAACTAGTGTCAAAAAACGTCTTACATTATGTGACGGAGGAGTACGTACTCGTACTGTAGCAGTAGCAGTACTACTTTTCTCAACTACGAGTATTAGTGCGATGTACTATACTTCTAGTCTAGTCTAGTCTAGTATAGTGCACCAGTTTTGAACTCTTGAATCTCAGGGCCAAGGAGCTATAGTTGGAAGTGGAGGGTACTACTGTTCTATAGAACCATCGTTGTACTATCAATGCAGGGGAAGTACACCTGCGTAGTGGCCTAGTGGGCACTCTCGGTGCTATATTCAGCCGCTCCTCTCACATAGGAGTAGCTGGCCTACTCAGCCGCTCCTGTCACGCACACACTAGCAGCCTGTTTATCAGCGACGGTTACTGCGGTCTGCGGGGCAGAACATTTGAGTTATTTGATACAGCGAGACTAGGCTTTTCGCTTCCATTTGTGGAGGTGTAATGGATCTTGTCGAACTTTGTTAGTAATTCCTTCTTTATGAATGAGATGAAGCAAAGCTTTTGCCTCCGTTTTAAAAAAACACGTCAAGAGGAATTTCTTTTATAGTAGAGCCGATAATGGAGTGAAGTCCATGCGTACAGAGTACTAGTAGGACATCACTTTACATAGAGTACAGAGCCATATTGCATAGTTCCCAATGCCCCGCCAGGCTTTTCCGACTCCTCTGGCTTAATTGGGAGGCGCTAGTTTAAATATGCTACTACTAGCTGATGAAGAAGTTGCAAGCGAGGTGCGGCTAGGGCGAGCATGCGAGCCACGAGATGCTAGGAAGGAAAACCCGTTCACGTGGCTAGGCTGTCCAGTGCACCCAGATCATGGGGCCGCACGTCCGTTTGACTTCAAAACTCAAACTACCCGTGTAAAATATTGGCTCGGAGCGAAGTGTAGTACTAGTACTATTTTTTTTAAAAGGCCGCCGTGCGTTCGGCCGAGATTGAACCCACAAAACGAGGTATACACTCCCGCGACCACTAGTAGTACTCGTTGGAGTACAACGCAACCTAGAATCGCCTTTTGTCGCTAGTAGTACGTACATTGTTCCTTACAAGAAACCCCCAATAATGCAAGAAACCACTAAAATGCCAAGAAACTACTACCACTTGCATATGTGGTAGACTTAAGATAAGACTACCTTATCAACCATTGTACATGCTCTTACCAACCAAAATCCTCGAGTGACCTCCTACCTCCGGCCCGTCCACCTAGTCATCCTCGGCCATGGGACGCAGCTACCACCGCCGGCAGAAGGCGAGGTCAAAACCGCCGGCGGTGCGGAGCCCATGTTGCGGCAGCCCGGATGCCAGCTCCGTCCGGCGCTCGCGGCCGCTAGCTAGCCAAGATAGCTCCGTCTAGCTGCTTGTCTGCAAGGTTTGCTAGCTTGATTGGCACGGCAGCGCGGCGGCTTGCTCGCGCGTGCCGCGCTCAGGCCAGCCATCTGGCTCGAGCGAAGGCCAGTGCGGCGGCTTGCTCGCTCGTGAGTCACGCTCGGGCCAGCCTGCCAACCCGTGCGGAGGCCAGCGCAGCGTCCGGCCCGTCCGGCGGAGCGGCGACCAACTCGCTCATCACCGGCGCCACCGACGAACACGCATCAGTACTGTTTGAAGTAATGTTCAGGAAAAATAATGATTTGAGGGGGAATAGCATGATAGAAGGTCAGATGTGGGTCCCTCGTGTCAACGGTCAAACAAAATGTGTTGGTTTAAGCTGCTTCGTCAGCACGGACGTGTGGGCCAACCCAGTCATAAATGGGCGTTTAAACGAACCTAATTGGTAGGAGTACTAGGTAGTACTACCTCTCTCTCAGTTTACACGGCATGCGCGTACCCCTAGGTCATCAATTTGACCAACCTAATACAAGTCATATATTACAAAAAATATACCAACATAAACTATGGAGTTTCTACTTTCAAAAGGTATAATTTTTGTGCTATATAGTTTATATTAGGGTGATAAAATTGACAACCTAGGTATACGGGCAAGACTTGTAAACTGAAACGGAGGTAGTAGAAGTTTTTGGCGTGGATTAAGAAATTTTGGGTATGTTTTTGCTATTTTTTGTACAATAGATTCTTCCTAGGGCTGGTTGAAAGTGGTAGTTTTTTGTTAAATACTCTACATATTGTAAGTAGGAGTGAAAGTTAAGCTTTGGAAGCCAATAATCAAGGCTAGTTACATAGTGCATATGTGTACATGATTGAAAGTAAATATCAACCATGAGTGACTAATATCTTGATGGAAAACTCAAAACTATGGAATACTAGAAAAAAAATACATGGTTGGAAATACTAGCAATGTTCATGTCCATTGCAATGAATCATAATTAGAATAATACTTATTCACAAACTTGGTACAAAACACCCTAATTTTGATATACATATGTATATTATGTTTCAATTATAATATATTCCTTGGGCTGTTTTGGTGAGGTTAGGGAGGGATGTGGTTGGTTTTAAGATACTAATTATGGGGTTTTCTATAAATTGGTAGACAAGTGGGATGTTGGTGAGAAAAGGCAACAACTTACCTCATAATCGTTAGATGTAGATCTAATGGTCAGAAACGACGGATGGCAGACACACCAGCATCACCAACTTAGTCTTGTGTAGGAGTACTAGCAAGATCCGTGCATTAACGGAACATCAAGATGCATTTTTTTACAAAAACACTTGTTGTGATTGACCCTTGCGGGAGTAATCCCATGTGTAAAAACTAATGATATCTCGAGAAATATGAGATAAGGTGAAGAGGAGTTGGGTGTGGTGGTGGTTGGTGGTCGGACTGAGCAGAGGCATGTGGATTGACGATGCCGGCAGCGGCCACTAGGCTAGTTTGTTCCAGAGGCTTCCTTTCTTAATTGCTCAACAATGAGGTTTGTTGGAGATAAGGATGAACGAGGGAAGGCCTTGTCTGCAAATGTGGAGAGGGGTGCAGGTATCTTTTAGTTTAATTTCCATCCGTCAGATATAGATCAGACGGTCTATATTGCAAGATGGCACACGTACCATCATCACCAACTTGATTTTTTATAAAAGAAGAAATATAAGTATGGAGATACAAACGTATTATCGATACTTGCTTCCGTAAACTAGCATCTACATTCTATTCAATGCCTCGGCATGTGGGGCCTTAGCACAATGACTTCTCGACTGTGTAAAACAAAGATTTTCCCGTCGCCGACAAGGAGGGGGTGATGGAGGCGCACTTTTTGGCTTGCTCTAGTCCTACTAGGTGGTCTAAGCACGTGTAGATTTATTCTTTTTCACGTCTCGTGTTCACTGTACTGCCACGACTGTTGATGAGTAGACGGTAAGTTATTCACGGGGAAACCCTTGTTGAGCGTGTTTGTTTGAGAAAGAGAGAGACAGTGTGCGTGTGCAATATGTTAGAGACTGAGGCAATGATAACAGATTCTTTGTGTCTATGTGTGTGGAGGATAGAGAGAGACATGTACATGGGGCTTTGTGTTGTGTAACATGGAGACACATATACATAATTAGAGAGTGAGTGTGTGAGATACACATGCAGACATGGGGAGAGATGAGGATCTAGATAAATGGGTGTTTGTGCGTGTTTGTGTGTGTTTGTGCACGCGTTTGTGTGTGACAGGGAGAGAGTGTATGTGGAGTAGAGAGACCACTGATGATGTAAACCTAGTATAAGGGAAGGGGGAATGGTGTGACATGTGTAGTAGCGAGATAGCATGGGTGCGGGCGGGGGGAGCAGACTATTTGGAAGAGACATCGAGTGTGTGTGTGGGAGAGGGGTGTGAGAGCGAGAGAAAGAGAGAGCTAGCGACAAGAGAGAGAGAGAGAGAGAGAGAGAGAGACAGAGAGACAGTGAGAGAGAGAGGAAGAGAGGGGGCGAGAGGGGTCGTTTGTGTCCATAAATGGTGTATAGATAGGGAGACAATGTTGATGTTGTCCGAAATTGGCCTATGAACGGAGAAGCAGGGGAAGCGAGTCATCGTGTGTATGATAGGGACTTCATGAGAGATCTAGAATAGATGGTGTAGAGAACAATGTGCGAAATCGAGAACGATTATACATTAGGGAGCTATGCAAAGAGTCACGACATATATGTATACAGGGAAGGAGCTGGGGCGGGTCCGCATGTGGGAGAGATAGAAATAGGAGAGTGGTGCATAAGGAGACAAAGTGTGCTTGTTTGTAGTGGGGGTGGTGTGTGAGGTGAGTGTGCGAGAACCACATAACTAGGGAGATAGATGTTTGGGGGCGATGTTTTGTGTGTATGGGAAATATACTCTACATAGTGCGTGTGCTTGGATAAGAGAGATAGCGGGAGACCTAGAGAGTGAGGGAAGAGATGTGTGCATGCCCGGGAGACAAAGTGATAGAGACCTATGTTGGGGTCCAGACTTTACAAGAGAGAGGGGTGTTAATGTGCTCGTGTGTTGGTGTTTGGGGGAGAGAACGACTTCTTTATGTGTGTGTGTGTGTGTGGTGGTGGTGGTGGTGGGGGGGGGTGACTTAAGATAAAGAGTGAGGTGTCTGTATTTGAGGGACTTTAGCGTAATTGAGATATTGTGCACTCATGGTTGATCAATTTGTTTTACAGTTTGTACTATGAGATAACGATACTTTTGAACATGCGTGATATACCTTGATGTACCAGAATTACAAACCTAAGATTGGAATTTTGGAATTCGACTCCATCATTAGCTTTTGTAATTCATTTAAACAGAGGTACATTTTTTAAGCCGGAATTTCGTGATTTCAAATTCATATATCAAACCTAGAGATATACACATACGGGCATGTTCAAACTTTATAATCATTCACTTTATTCATACACATACACATTTTTGCTTTTGTCATCATATTTAGGATAAACACATTTGGAATTTCATTTGAATTGGACCGTATGATGGTATTTGCTTGTAGTAGCTCAATGATCCATATTTGAATTGAATGGACAATCTAAGTTTCGAGTTGGAGAAATTGATTTTCAAAACTTGCACTTTTTTTTGCGTACAAAACAAACAAATTGTCGGCCATGATATCATAGTCAGCCGTACGAGAGCATAATACTTATAATTTTAGGCGCCAAAAGCTTTCAAACTTCCCGCTCACATCGAAATATCACGCGCCCGGAAGTTTAGCCCTGCGATATTCCTGTTTTACCCCTGCCACATGAACGGAAAAGGGCTGCTTTGGTAACTCCATTGTTTTCCCTCTTTGCCCCCAACATTCTTCCCCAGAGCCCCTCCCCTTCCCCTCCCCGACCCCCCAACCACGGCTAGCCGCCGAATCTAGTCCTCCGCCACAGCGGTGGACCTCACACCCCGCCGGATCTACCTTCCGCACCTGGGAACCCCCAACTGCCAACTCACCACTTCATCGGAGCTGCTTTAGCGACTGGCTTGTCCATCGCTCCAGATCTCCTAGCCGCCATCATGGTCCACCGCACCGGATCTGCTTAAACGGCGCCCTCGTCCACCACAGCGTAGGCCCTTCACTGACTCCCTCGTCCGCCCCTTCGCTGGCCCTTCATACAAGCCCTCGTCCTCGGCAACAGATCCGCCTCACCGAAAGCACTGTACAACGCGCCCGCCGAAGCCTTCGTCCACTACACCGGACCCGCTCCACGGACGCCATATTCAACTCCACCGACCCTACTTTACCGATGCCGCAGCCTCATCAGGTTATTTCGATTTGTACTCCTTCGGTTTTTCGCTTTATCGTGCAACTGTTCACTTACCATAGATGAGCTTTCTTGTATGTCGATAGGCGCCGCAACCGTAGCACCGGAGCCGCTTCAGCAACGGCGACAGCCGGCCCAAACTCAACCGCAACACGAGCACCATCGACGATCCTTAGCTATCAAGTATGACAACGATGCCCATATGCCACCGAGAATCAGGTACTATCATTCAACGACCGGCGCCTACGTTCACTTTCCTAGCATAAGCACCGCACCTTTGAATTTCTTCAGGGCATCATTCAGTTTTTCACGAGACGCGTTATTCTGCTTGCACCTGTAGGGCCATACTTCTGGTAGTGAACATGTTACATGTGCTAAATTACATACCAGTGCACATCTATATCTATATCTGTACTTTATTTCTGTACTACTATATAGTGTACCAGTTTTGAGATGGATCTAGAGCATCAATCATAACCGTTGGTCTCCAAAATCTAAGGGCTAAGATCAGCCAGATTCGCCATGAACAGTAGATTGTTGTTGCATCTGCTGTGTTCTAGAATATTCATGTGGCCCTTCCAGGAAAAAAAAGGCCCACTTGCGATGCCTCATGGGCTGTATTACTGCTTGAGCGCATGACGACTTGAGCCCAGATAAGAATGTTTGGGAGGAGAATGGGAAGAAAAAATAATAGAGTAACATACAGTTTTTTAATGAACCTCCAGTATTTTAGATGTGAATTTACAATTTTTTGTGTGAATATTAAAAACAATTGTGGGTGGAATTCCATTTATCAAAATCACTCCATAATACTTTTTTCGAGTCACACTCCAAAATCACTCCATTCTTTTAAGACGTGCATTGCACGTGCATACATACTAGTATAGTTAATATGCTTTAGTTTGGTTCCATCAGACTGGTTAATGTTCTCTATGCTTAATTACACATCAGCAAACTAGCATGTGGTTCCGCTGCTTTTTGTTTGTTTTACCCTACATTTTCTGATGCTAGCTATTACATCACTGCTCCGAGCCTCTGTTCATTACTTTTTTGTGTGTTCTTGATCTTCCCAAGTTGCATGACTAATTTGATGCTTCTATTAATTATGGAGCTGCCAACCCCATCAAGCAAAATATTTGTTCTTTTGGGGCCGGCACCTCGAACAAGCATAAAAATAGAGGGAAGCAGATATATTGTCGCGTATGCACACACCCTTCTTTCATTAATTTAGATGAACCATTGATGATCAATTCGGACCAGTGCATGCGATTAAAATTAATTTTACCTAAATAGATGGTGTAGAATAAACTACAACAACTAGATTTCCAACCACGGGATGCTGACGATATTTTCAAAGAACATTGCAACAGCAGCTAGGCTTCACAGCAACATATGGCAAGCCAATGTGTTTTAGTACATGTGAAATGTAATGTGAGTGGGCTGCTTTCTTGGCTTGTGCCCTCAACGTGTAATCATACCGAATTACAAATAGTTCAGTTGTCTGCTTTGCTGTATTGCTTGATTTGAATGCTTGTTTGTTGTTACGCTATACCTGAGTTGGCCAATATGTCAGCAGTGCCTGCTGTACTATCGTAAAGAAATGCATGCCTATTTCATTTGAGTCCTTAACTTTTGCTCTCAACTTCATCACAAGACTGTCTTCATAGTTTATATGAGGCCACACTGTTAAGTGCTTTCTCAGATTATTTCAACTATTTAGATGCCTTGGCAACTTAAATATAGCGGTTGTACACTCCCTTTCAACTAGGGATGTCAACTGGGCCCCATTTAATCCCGATTAAAGTCCACTAGTGGTATGATAGTTCAGAAGAGTTTTTGTTTTTTGAGGAAAATGAACTAGGGAGGTAGCAAAAACTAACTAGATGGGACTAGCGGATGTCGTTTATTTGCCACTTACATCCCTAGTTTCATCTTACCATTTTAATTTCTTTTCGGCTGATGCTGCTTCGAACCATTCAAATATAGTTTGCCATGCTTGGCAATAATTCGTCCGTCGTTTACATGTAAGCTTACTTCCTGGATCATACGATAACTATCTCTTACTTATGTCCAGCGGAAACCTTTCAGGATGCCGTTCACACTAGGACACAATGTACAACCCCAGAATCTATTTGTGGAAGCAGTGCGCCATCCATGTTACCAGATGGTAGCAGTTCAGAGGCAACACCGCCGGAGAGCAGTCTGAGCACAGATATTATAGTGCTTGAGGATCTACTAGAGGCAGAAAGAGATGGTGTGGCTGCCATGAATGAGGTAATCTTTATCTTGAGGCTGGAAATTACGGAATTAGAGGCACGCATTATGCAAGCAACCCAAGAATTGGAGGAAGTAAGAATGTTGCATTTGAAGACGGAGGAGGTCCTGCTGTTTCTGCTCAACTTCATCACAAGACTGTCTTCATAGTTTATATGAGGCCACACTATTAAGTGCTTTCTCAGATTATTTCAACTACTTAGATGCCTTGGCAACTTAAATATAGCGGTTGTACACTCCCTTTCAACTAGGGATGTCAACTGGGCCCCATTTAATCCCGATTAAAGTCCACTAGTGGTATGATAGTTCAGAAGAGTTTTTGTCTTTTGAGGAAAATGAACTAGGGAGGTAGCAAAAACTAACTAGATGGGACTGGCGGATGTCGTTTATTTGCCACTTACATCCCTAGTTTCATCTTACCATTTTAATTTCTTTTCAGCTAATGCTGCTTCGAACCATTCAAACATAGTTTGCCATGCTCGGCAATAATTCGTCCGTCGTTTACCATGTAAGCTTACTTCCTGGATCATACGTTAACTATCTCTTACTTATGTCCAGCGGAAACCTTTCAGGATGCCGTTCACACTAGGACACAATGTACAACCCCAGAATCTATTTGTGGAAGCAGTGCGCCATCCATGTTACCAGATGGTAGCAGTTCAGAGGCGACACCGCCGGAGAGCAGTCTGAGCACAAATATTATAGTGCTTGAGGCTCTACTAGAGGCAGAAAGAGATGGTGTGGCTGCCATGAATGAGGTAATCTTTATCTTGAGGCTGGAAATTACGGAATTAGCGGCACGCATTATGCAAGCAACCCAAGAATTGGAGGAAGTAAGAATGTTGCATTTGAAGACGGAGGAGGTCCTGCTATTTCTGCTATCTGAAGCCCAAGGTAATCCCTGTTCTTCTTTAGATACCAGTTGAAATTGTCATTAGATTATTGTACTTGCATGTTGTGTCATGTCTCTGAATGGATTATGTTGCAAGACCCCCTATGTTGTCCGGAATTCCATGTTGTCCATGTGTTGTAATGATCCGAATTTTTTAGGCGAGGTAATCCTCAGTACTTGTATGATTGACATAAGGTGAATTATTTTTCGTGTGAGCATATTGTATTGGATGAAATAACTGTTTGAATCAGAGTGTATCCAACCTACTGAATTCGAAGATCACGGCATTTCTAAATCATAATCATATATAAAGGTGGAATAAATCTTTGTTGTGGTGTTGAAGAAATAAATAACAAAACGTATAATTATCTCTGGATATTCGTAATCGAATACAAATTGGATTTGAATTTAGTTTGCCAGGTCCCAGGACAAATGTGAATGCTAATTCTCCCAAGTTTTGAACGAAGCGGCTAAACACCCACTATAATTTGTGGGCTGCCCGAAGCAAGTGTTTGCGAGATGGAAATTACTGTCTACCCCTGACACTGAGTACATCCTTATCGATCGGATTTACACTGTTGTCGATAGGGGTAGACTAGTAACTTCAATCAGACGTGACACGACGGCCTCTGAGCCCATTCAGACACGGTGGGCGCCAAACATGGGCGCCAAAACACATTTGATTCAAGCTCGTCCGAAAGACATGTGTCTCTTCCTCCATTTCCCCATTCATACACGGTGGGCGGCAAAACAAACTCTCCTCGTCCGAAATCGATGTAGGCTAATATTTTAAATAGGGGCAGATGTGTAACTTCCATTAGACGTGACACAACCGCCCTACCTGTCAGCCCCGTTCATACACCATGGGCGCCAACCGTGGGCGGCCAAACACCCTCTCCTCGCCCGAAATAGTTACCGGCAAATATTTGGGAGATGCAAGATTACCGTCCTATCCCCAACTGACGCGATGTCCGGAATTTTAAACGGGGGATAAGTTCATAACTTTCCCCCATTTCAGAGAATCGTGTCCCAATGTTTGAGATCCCCCCTCCCCTCCATTTCCGCATTCATACACCATCGGTGGCATGACAACCTGCGCACTGCGGCCAGCCTCCTCCGTCCGCCACCCCATCCTCCACCTTGCCGGAGCCGCTACCCCTACCCCGTCGTCCACTTCAAGAGATGGACGTCTCTCATCCACGACACTGGACCAGGATCCTTTCATCGCCTCCTCTTTCTTCATCAGCGCCGTCGTCCACCTTGCCGTTGCCGCTCCTACGACCGCCTCGTCCACAGCAACAGGGTATATCCCCCGACCCGGCCGTCTACCGTCTAAAGTCTTCTTCCCCGCCGCCGACAGCCATCGCACCCGCAGCACCCTCAACGTATCAGCATAGGCCTACACGGTGTCGCAAGAGAGGTGGTACTCTTCCATATGTGCTTAAGTTATTGATCTCATCCAGAAAATAGATCGTAATTTGTTTACTGTACTTTTCTTGTTTGTACCAAATCGTAGTGGCTAGTTGAAAGCAAACATTGGTTGTGAAGTAGCTTTGTCCGGTTTGCACCTTCAGATCCGCCATGGCACAGGCACTATACTCGTAAAGCTTATGGTTTCCCCCCTTTATATTCACTACCATCATCGTAGGTGCTTCGTGTCGTGCTAGCACTGCTCCTCAAGACCTCAACCCAAAGATTACGTGTTGAAATACGAATATGATATGATGCTCATATCACTAAAACAGAGAATGTTTAATTGGTCACCTAATGTTCCTATATTTGTTTCAAAAAGCATGTGCGCCACCCACTGGTCTAGCTAGTTTCACTTTCCTGATTTTTCTCTTGATGCTTAGGGTTTTCCCCTTTTATCTACTCTACTATGATCTGCGTAGGTGCTTTCTGTCGTACTGGCATACTCCACCCTTCAAGCTAAACAACACAACACTCAGAATTTGAAAGCTTAGTTGTTCAAATATGATTGTGATATGATACTGATATTAGTTAACCGACACATTTAATTGGTTAGCTAAAGGTCCCACTTGAGTTTCCAAATGCATGTCGCGACATATAGAGAGACATCATAATTGCATTTCTTTGTCACTTATTGACCATACTTTCTTGTCCATACCAAATCTTAGTTGTTATTTCAAAGCAAACATCGGTGGCTAACTACCCTTTGCGCGGTTTGCAGCTTCAGATCTGCCATCCCACTGCCACGGTCAACACTATACTCATCATGCTTATGTTTTCCCCATTTTATGATGACCACAATAAGCCTACATGGTTCGTGTCGTAATAGCACTGCTCCACCCATCGAGCTAAACAAGCTTAGTTGTACAAATTCATATATGATACTATTGCTGATATTAGTAAAACTGAGAGATGTTTAATTGGTGAGCTAAATGTTCCTACTTTAGTTTTGAAATGCATGTGAGCCACATATGGAGAGACCAGAAAGAATAGTATTTCTCTGTGCGCTTTGGTTCATCATGGGTGGACAACCGACATTGTATTGAAAGACTTGTAATATCTTCAATCTGCTTGCTCTTCTGCTCTTCTTTAAGATGATACTCTTCTCTTGCGGTCGACTGGTCAGGTCGAGTTGTTCTCCCTTAGTATATTTTGAATCTGTCAGGTCAGGTCGACTTGTTCTTCTTTACTATATGTTGAAGCTATCATCTGCGAAGTGTCATCACTTCTGGAGCTCTCATATTTTTAGTAGGCCACATTATGTTAATGCACACAACAAATTACAGCATGCATGTCATCTTTTAAAAGAATTACAGAGATAGCACAAAGGGGTTTACAGGGAGGCAGTATTGGATTAGAATCACTTCTGCATTACAAAGAAAATCTCACTTGTTTTTATGTTTTCATGCATGTAAAATATTGAACATTATCAAAATGAATATGAGAATGGGTGCACGAGAGGAATATTGCGGAACGATCCACTGGCTAACAAACTTGGCATGGTGGAGGATGGCCTATCTTATTCACCCATCAAGGTGCTTGCTCTAGCTTTGCAAAGTTGTATTGGTCGCACATATTTTGCATCTGACCTCTTGCATTACTTCTACTTTGTTACACCATCTGCTTAGTTTAAGCATCATATCTGATTATATGCCATACCTATCCATTTTCTGTACCTATTCCATGTGTCGTCACACTATGTTTTTCCAGTCAAATGTTGTTCTTTCGTAATAGATGGCCAAAAGGAAGAGGGTGAGTGCAGATCCTCAAGGAGTACAAACTATGTATTTGGAAAAGGTAGTGATACCTGTTAAATCAGATAGATCCACAGAAAACACAGGCCCAACTGTACCACACTTTACCCCTACTCCAGTGGCCAAACCCCTATTAGAACTGCTGGGAGCCCAGTGTCAGGTACTGTCTATGATATCAATTCAAAATTTGAACTCCTAAATTTCTGCTTGTGCCTTACCTTCTCTCTTGTATGAAAACTAATTTCAGATGAATCTCCTTGCTCAAAGGATCATACGATCTCAAAACAATAATGGGCTCTGCATTGCTCTTGTCAGTACCTCTCTCCCTTTTGCCTTGTAACGTTGTACTTAATTAATTGCTATTTGATTATGTATCATCAGTCTGCACCTGATCTTCATTATCCTCCGTTTCTTCCAATATTATTTGATCTATATTTACTCTTTGCAAAATGTAGAATAATGGCAACGCTTATAAAGAATTTTCTTTGGGGAATTTATTGAATTATCCTTCCATCAACATGGAGAAGGGCTTTGTCCAGCCCGTGTTAACATGTAATGTAAGTTCATCCTTCTCAAGCCTTCAAACTTTGTTCTAGTATAGATTTGGATAGGCATCATTTCCTCCACTGCTGTTTGCTTTGCTGTTTACATCTGATTGGATGTTTGCAACAACTACCAATTTCAAATTGTAGTTGTAAAAACATGTTCCTTATGCAGAACAGATCCATTTATTTGCTTATATAATTGTGAAACCTGTTACGTGTCTCCTTGTTTCTCTTTCAGAGTCGTATCTCTTACGCCAGACAGAACTTTAGGGAAGATAGTGAGCCAAACCATCTTGTGGACAGCGAGATGACCCCAAGGTCCTGTCTTGATGAAGACAGTGAGTTGAAGCTACTTACCAGCAGGTGTGAGACAACCTCTGTGCAGTCATTGCCTCAATCAGTTCGACTTCTTCAGTCTCAACTTAAAGCGGAAAGGCTTGCTTCAGCTCAGCTCCGACTTGAAGTCAAAGATGCAATGAAGATGTCAGAGGACTGTCGTGCGCACCATCAAGCCTTAAATCTAGTGTTGATGCATCTATCGTTGACACAACTGAGGTCTACTCAGCTTCTTCAGCTGTTTGGGGGGCCCTTCCTGGCCAGGCCTAGTGCCTCCTAAAGTGTTCTCAGGTTTGTATATTCTTTTGTCGGCGCATTTATTTGCACTGGTGGCGAACTTTGATACCCAGTGGATGTAATATGTGATAGCCATGATAGCCTAGCGTAAGTTGCTTGCTTATTTATTTCCTTGTTGTCTTGTTTATTTGTTTTCTTGTAGTCATTGCAGTTCTTTTTCCATGGTTTGCTAGTGGCTGCAATAACCTATTTTTTTAAAACTAGGCTACAATAACCATGGGCTTAATATTTACTGTAGTGACACTGGGCCTCCTACGGGCCGTAGAAACAGTGGGCCTTCTACGGGCCGTAGAAACAATGGGCCTTCTAAGGGCCGTAGAAACAATGGGCTTTCTATGGGCCGTATCATCAATGGGCCTTATACGGGCAGTATGATAACATGGGCCAATAACAGGCCGCATTATGGCCGTAAACGGGCTAGAGTTGGAATCGTCCGTTCATGGGCCGACCATAACGGGCCATCAATAGGCCGTATTTCATGATGCTATGAAAACGGCCCAACGTATTAACGGACCGCAAACGGGCCGACTGTAACCACGGGCTGAATTTGGCCCACAAGCATAAAATGACAGTAACGGGCCGTAAGTAAACGAATGCTGGAAATGAGCCCAAGAATAAATGGGCTCTGAGAAGGCCGAAAGATAACATGGGATAGAAACGACCCAACGGAATAACGGGTCATTAATGGGTATAAAGTGATACACTGTTCATTACGGGCCAGTTTCACCACGGGCCGTTAATGGGTGTAAAGTGATACACTGTTCATTACGAGCCAGTTTCACCATGGGCTGTTAATGGGTGTAAAGTGATACACTATTCATTACGGGCCAGTTTCATCATGGACCGTTAATAGGTCAAGAGTTACATAGGGCCTCATATGGGCCGAAAGACGTCATGGGCCATACATGGGCCAGAAGTAAAAACGGGCAGGAATCATATTGGGTGGCCCAGATGACGCTACTGGGCCTAATTCGGATAGGGCGTAACGGGCCTTGGGTTAGCGGGCTGTAAATGGGCTATATGCGAATAGGCCGTTAATAGGCTTTCCATGGGCCGGCCCGCCACATCTTGACCAAGTCAAACGGGCCGGCCTTTTCACAGGAATGGGCCTCTGTTGGGCCGTGCCACGTGTCGACGTATCATAGGCGCCTTCCGTCCAATGAGTGGATGCATCTGTCCCAACGATGAGCAGACACGTGTTTCCTCTAGCCAATGATGATTTTACACGTGGAAAATCCCCATTGGTCGGGGCTGTTAACGGGTTACCAGATCCAAAACCCGACCCGATAGCTTAACGACATTCCGTTACGGTGGATGCCACGTGTCGGTCACCCTTGACGAAAGCAGTTCTGTGACGCGCGATTTATTGTCATGGAAGTGGACACTTCCGTGATGATAATTTTGGTAATGTCATGGAACACTTCTACAACAACACATGTATGACTATCTTGATTCTGTCATAAATTTTTCATGGATGTACATGCATGACAAAAAATGCGACCTACTGTGACAAACACGTATCATCACAGAAGTGTATTTTTTTGTAGTGCACCCACTTGAGGAATCTTTGCTCCTCTTTGGCCTCTTCGGCCTCGTCCTCCATGGTGC
Organism: Triticum aestivum; assembly: GCF_018294505.1. Taxonomy (NCBI): domain Eukaryota; kingdom Viridiplantae; phylum Streptophyta; class Magnoliopsida; order Poales; family Poaceae; genus Triticum; species Triticum aestivum. The sequence continues at coordinate 631,914,435 of NC_057810.1, forward strand.
CGCAGCTGCCGGCCTCCACGGCAAGTTCTGCCTCCTTCGCCTTGGCGGCAATGTACGCCACCTCTTCTTCGGTGGTGGGGCGGATGAGCTCTGGCTCGTCGTGGACAGTGCGCTCCGACAAGTTGTCGAAGAACTGCTACACCAACTCCACCTTTGGCTCGGCCCAGGTTGGATCCAGGCCGTGGGCGTTGAAGACGGGCATCATGACAATAATCTCGGTCAGGCGGGAGTTATTGATCATTGGATGCACCCCTGCCGGCAACCTGAATGGGTGGCCGGTCTTGGCAGCCTTGCCGGTCGGCTCAATGTTGCCGTCCTCGTTGATCTTGAGCTAAAAGAGCCTCTAGTAGATGGACATGTGCTGCATCACCGTGAAGTTGTGTTTCAAGCCAGGGCGCACCCTCATGATATCTGCTACGTTCCTGAAATTCCAAGCCGACCTCCCCTTCTGGTGCAAGGGAGCAATGCGGCGATGGATGAAGTCGGCTCCAATCATCTCTAGCATGAGGTCGGCAGAGATGAGGCGGAGGATCCTGGTGGTGGCGACCGTGTGCTTCCCATTGTCGGGGTCGAAGTTGCTCTAGTCGTCACCGCGGACCGGTGGACTCTAACGATCCTTGCAAAATGGTCGTGGCTCCTTCTGTGATAAATATCTAGGCCAAGCTTGGCGAAGGGAGAGGGGATGACCTTCATGGTGGGATGCCCCATCGTCTCCTTCCCCCACAAACACAGGAACTGGTCCTTGAGCATGAGCACATCGATCATCAGAGGAAAAAGGGCGCGCTTCTTCCGCAACTTCACCATCTCACTCTCCGGCTCCTCCTTCCCCATGACAGCTTTAGCCGCTCCCTTTCCCTTGCTAGCTTTGGGCGCCACGGCGGCTAAGGAGGAGCATGGGATCGAGAGGCAATGGAGGCGTGACGGTGGCAAGTAGGGGCGCAGAGCTCTGGTTTGGATTTGGGGAAGAAGAGGGGAACGGCGGTTCCAAGATTGGGAGAAGCAGAGAAGGTAAATGAGCAGTGCCCCTGTAGTTTTCCCCCTTTTTATGGGGAAGGCGCGGGCCATCTCTTTGCCATTTACTGGGAGGTGATGCATGCATTCCACGCCCATCCCGCGCGTGATCCCCATGTCACGCACTCAACGCGGGTCACGGGGAAGCGCAACTGACAGAAGGATCGTGGCGATCCATCTCTGCCACGCCCACCCGTGCATCGCCTTGGGCCTGGCCCAACTACGCCTTGTGCTTATGTGTGGCCTAGGCCCGGGGGCTCCTGTTGGTGTACAGAAGTATGGGTACTTATGTACCCCTTACTAGTGCACGGGCAGTCGCAGCCACACCTGCGGCAGGACCTGGCGAGGCAGAGGAAGGCAAAGCCCGAAGGTCACCAAGACAGGCACTCGAAGCACGAGGGGCAAGGGGCAAGCTGGACCGCCCCTGGCAAGGGCCTTGCCGGGGCAACCTGCACTAACACCAACAAGTCCATCACCCTTGGGGCTGAGAGCTCTGACACCATCGACAATGTTAAGCCCAAGATTTGGAGAGTGCATGCTCGATAGCATGCAAATCCTCATAAAGATTGACGGCCCACGGATCCACGTGGGACCAGAAGATGAAGACCCCCGACAAGACCCTTGTCGGGGACGATTCCAAGGCCCCCGGCAAGCCTTGCCGGGGACGACTGTTGGGCCACAGCCAGACCCGCGCCCGGCAAGGTTTCGCCAGCTCACCACCACTCCAGTGCAATGATAGGTAGGCCAACTAAGCAGGCACCTGTGTGGCGGCATGAAGATCTTCGTGGAAGCTTATCATTGTGCCAATGCAACAGCTGGTTGGCCAGCGTGGCGCTGCATGCCTCGTTGACCCAGACACGTGTCAAGGCAAGGAGGAGCGGCGAAGGATGAGATGGCCTCTATTGCCGTCCCCAATAAAGCGAGAGGACACATAGGCAACGGTGGAAGGCCATGGCGTGGCGCACATTGGTGGTCACCAGCGTATTCGGTGTGTTCACCATAATTGCAGACACGCATGGGAGGTGTTCAACAAAATGTATAAACCAAAAATTAACTTTACTCCGCTAAATTTAGAAAATCAGCTATAAACCTATAACCAATCAAAACTCAGTGGAGTAAATATACTCCCTTAAGGATTTACTCCACCTGATCCTCCGTTGTTTTTAGGGGATTGGTTAGAAATGCCCTAAGTACATAGTTCATAAATACAGGTCTAGCAATTAGGAACAAATATTTCCCCGTACTGTTACTAAGCCAGTTCTGTTTAGCACCACAAGCAACAGTTTTGGTGGCACGTATGTGTATTAGTGTATGGTTGGGGTGAAGAAGGCCGTAATAAACTTTCACCAGAGTATACCAAAGGAGACAAATCTTTAGAGAGCACCCATGTTTAAATAAAAAGTAGAAGCAAAAATGTTGAAGCCACAAAAGAAAAGTATTGATCACGACTGGAATAATGATGACATGCCATTCAAGTAGAGACTAATCGAGCATTTTGGAGCATCTATACTAGTATTAGGCAACATTTGAGTATCTGTGTGCACTAATGAAGGAAATATGCCCTAGAGGCAATAATAAAGTTATTATTTATTTCCTTAATTCATGATAAATGTTTATTATTCATGCTATAAATGTATTAACCGGAAACTTAGTACATGTGTGAATATATAGACAAAACATATAGTCCCTAGTATGCCTCTACTTGACTAGCTTGTTAATTAAAGATGGTTATGTTTCCTAACCATGGACATGTGTTGTCATTTGATGAACGAGATCACATCATTAGGAGAATGATGTGATGGACATGACCCATCCGTTAGCTTAGCATTATGATCGTGTTAGTTTCATTGCTACTGCTTTCTTCATGACATATACAAGTTCCTCAGACTATGAGATTATGCAACTCCCGAATACGAGAGGAACACTTTGTGTGCTACCAAACATCACAACATAAATGGTGATTATGAAGGTGCTCTATAGGTGTCTCCGAAGGTGTTTGTTGGGTTGTCATAGATCGAGATTAGAATTTGTCACTCCGTGTTTCGGAGAGGTATCTCTGGGCCCTCTCAGTAATACTCATCATTATAAGCCTTCCAAGTATTGTGACTAATGAGTTAGTAGTGGGATGAATTATTACGAAATGAGTAAAGAGACTTGCCAGTAACGAGATTGAACTAGGTATTGAGATATCGACGATCGAATCTCGGGCAAGTAACATACCGATGACAAAGGGAACAACATATGTTGTTATGCGGTTTGACCGATAAAGATCTTTGTAGAATATCTAGGAACCAATATGAGCATCCAGGTTCCTCTATTAGTTATTGACCAGAGACGTGTCTCAGTCATGTGTACATAGTTATCGAACCCGTACGGTCCGCACGCTTAACGTTCGATGATGATTGGTATTATGAGTTTATGTGATATGTTGTACTGAAGATTGTTCGGAGTCCCTGATGTGATCACGGACATGACGAGGAGTCTCGAAATGGTCGAGACATAAAGATTGATATATTGGACGACTATATTCGTACATCGGAAGTGTTCCGAAGAAGTTTCAGATATAACCGGAGTGCCGGAAGGGTTATCGGAACCACCGGAGAATTAATGGGCCTTATTGGGCCTAAGGGAGAGAGAGGGGCGGCCAGGGGCTGGCCGCGCGCCCCCCATGGGCCTAGTCCGAATTGGACTAGGGGGAGGGGCGGCGCCCCCTCCTTCCTTCTCCTCCCCCTTCTTCCTTCTTCTCCTAGTAGGACTAGGAAAGGGGGGAGTCCTACTCCTACTAGGAGGAGGATTCCTCCCCCCTTGGCGCGCTCTAGAGGGCCGGCCAGCCTCCAACTTGCTCCTTTATATATGGGGGCAGGGGGCACCCTAGAACACACAAGTTGACAATTGTTTTAGTCGTGTGCGGTGCCCCCCTCCACAGTTACACACCCCGGTCATATCGTCTTAGTCCTTAGGTGAAGCCCTGCGCCGGTAACTTCATCATCACCGTCACCACGCCATCGTGCTGACGAAACTCTCCCTCGGCCTCAACTGGATCAAGAGTGCAAGGGACGTCTCCGAGCTGAACGTGTGCTGAACGTGGAGGTGCCATACGTTCGGTGCTTGGATCGGTTGGATCGTGAAGATGTTCGACTACATCAACCGTGTTAACTAAATGCTTTCGCTTTCGGTCTACGAGGGTACGTGGACACTGGTACATCTCCAACGTATCTACTTTTTCAAACACTTTTGCCCTTGTTTTGGACTCTAACTTGCATAATTTGAATGAAACTAACCCGGACTGACGCTGTTTTCAACAGAACTGCCATGGTGTTGTTTATTGTGCGGAAAACAAAAGTTTTCAGAATGACCTGAAAATCCACGTAGATAACTTTTGGAAAATATAAAAATACTAGCGAAAGAATCAAGGCCAAGGGGCCCACACCCTACCCATGAGGGTGGGGGGCGTGCCCCCTCCCCCTGGGCGCGCCCCCCTGTCTCGTGGGCCCCCTGATGCTCCACCGACCTCAACTCCAACTCTATATATTCCGTTTCGTGGAGAAAAAAAATCAAAGAGAAAGTTTCATTGCGTTTTACGATACAGAGCCGCCGCCAAGCCCTAATCTCTCTCGGGAGGGCTGATCTGGAGTCCGTTCGGGGCTCCAGAGAGGGGGATTCATCACCGTCGTCATCATCAACCATCCTCCATCACCAATTTCATGATGCTCACCGCCGTGCGTGAGTAATTCCATCATAGGCTTGTTGGACGGTGATGGGTTGGATAAGATTTACCATGTAATCAAGTTAGTTTTGTTAGGGTTTGATCCCTAGTATCCACTATGTTCTGAGATTGATGTTGCTATGACTTTGCTATGCTTAATGCGTGTCACTAGGGCCCTTGCCATGATTTCAGATCTGAACCTGTTATTTTCATGAATATATGTGATTTCTTGATTCTATCTTGCAAGTCTATAGTCACCTATTATGTGTTACGATCCGACAACCCTGAATTGACAATAATCGGGATACTTCTCAGTGATGGCCATAGTTTGAGGAGTTCATGTATTAAGTAAGTGCTAATACTTTGGTCTAGTTATCTATTAAAAGGAGGCCTTAATATCCCTTAGTTTCCATTAGGACCCTGCTGCCACGGGAGGGTAGGACAAAGATGTCATGAAAGTTCTTTTCCATAAGCACGTATGACTATATTCGAAAGACATGCCTACATTACATTGATGAATTAGAGCTAGTTCTGTGTCACCCTATGTTATAACTATTACATGAGGAATCACATCCGACATAATTATCCATCACTGATCCAATGCCTACGAGCTTTTCACATATTGTGCTTTGCTTATTTACTTTTCCGTTGTTACTGTTACAACTACTACAAAACTGCTATCGTTGCTTTTGCTACTGTTACCATTACTCTCATATTACTTTGCTACTAAATACTTTGCTGCAGATACTAAGTTATCTAGGTGTGGTTGAATTGACAACTCAACTGCTAATACTTGAGAATATTCTTTGGCTCCCCTTGTGTCGAATCAATAAATTTGGGTTGAATACTCTACCCTCGAAAACTGTTGCGATCCCCTATACTTATGGGTTATCAAGACTATTTTCTGGCGCCGTTGCCAGGGAGCATAGCTCTATTCTTTGAGTCACTTGGGATTTATATCTGCTGATCACTATGAAGAACTTGAAAGACACAAGAACTAAGATTTTTCCCTCAACTACGAGGGGTGGTAAGGAAGTTCCATCTAGCTCTGCACTAGATTCTCCTTCTGTTTTGAGTAAGCTTGCAACACCTAAACCTGCTACTGCTATGAATTTTGATATGTCGCATGTTATTGATGATGCCACTTCTACTATGCATGATACTTATGATGAAACTACTTCTGTGCTTGATAATACTGTGCCATTAGGTGAATTTCTTGATGAACAACTTGCTAGGGGTAGAGAGAACGAAATTATTGATGATGAAATTATTGAATATAGTGATGATGAAGGTTATCCCCCTAAGTATGAATTGCCTTTTGTTCCTGAGGGTTATGTTATGGATGAAGAAACTGCTAGAGATCTTTTTGCTTGCAATGATAGATCTGATCTTAAGAAATTACTAGCTAAACTTAAACAAAAAACTCTAAATGCTAGAATGAAATATGACCCTGCTTTTGCTACTTCACCTATCTTTGTTACTGATAAGGATTATGAATTCTCTGTTGATCTTGAGATAATTACTTTGGTTGAATTTGATCCTTTTTATGTCTATGAATCTGAAACTGTTGTGGCACATCTTACCAAGTTAAATGATATAGCCACCCTGTTTACTAATGATGAGAAGTCCCGCTATTACTATATCCTTAAGATATTTCCGTTCTCATTAAAGGGTGATGCTAAAACTTGGTTTAATTCTCTTGATCCTGGTTGTGTGTGTAGTCCCCAAGATACGATTTATTACTTCTCTGCTAAATATTTCCCTGCTCATAAGAAACAAGCTGCCTTGCGAGAAATATATAATCTTGTGCAGATCGAAGAAGAGAGTCTCCCACAAGCTTGGGGGAGGCTTCTTTGATTGCTTAATGCTTTTCCTGATCATCCTCTTAAGAAAAATGAAATACCTGATATCTTTTATAATGGACTAACCGATGCTTCCAAGGACTACTTGGATAGTTGTGCTGGTTGTGTTTTTAGGGGAAGAACAGTCGACCAAGCTAAATTGTTATTGAATAATATGTTGACTAATGAAAATAATTGGACTCTTCCTGAGCCAATCCCAGAGCCAGCTCATGAGCCTATTCCTAAACCTACTCCAAAGAAGAGGGGTGTTTTATTTCTCAGTCCTGAAGATATGCAAGAGGCAAAGAAATCAATGAAAGAAAAAGGTATTAAAGCTGAAGATGTTAAGAATTTACCTCCTATTGAAGAAATACATGGTCTTAATTTACCGCCTGTCGAAGAAACACACTGTCTTGATAACCCGACACAGGTAGTAAAGGTAAATTCTCTCTATAGATATGATAAAGTTGAAATCCCGTCTACTAAATTTCATAGCCCATGCTTAGAAGAATTTGATGACTTTATGGCTAGACAAGAAAGTTTTAATGATTATGTTGGTAGAGAATTAAAGAGTAATGCTTTCATGATATGACGCTTGAGTGATTATATGGCTAGAGTTAAAGGTGAACTTAAGCTCATTAGCAAACATGCTTCTATGGTTACCACTCAAGCGGAGCAAGTACTTAAAGCTCAAAGTGATTTTCTCGATGAATTAAATAGTAAACATGATTTTTCTGTTAGAGTGGCTACTAGAACTGGTAGAATGACTCGAGAACCTTTGTATCCTGAAGGCCACCCTAAGAGAATCGAGCAAGATTCTCAGAGAAATAATTTAGATGCACCCAGTCCTTCTAAAAAGAAGAAAAAGAAAAATGATAGGACTTTGCATGCTTCTAGTGAACCTGTTGTAGACAAACATGAGAATCCCAATGATATTTCTATTTCTAATGCTGAAACACAATCTAGTGATGAACATGAACCTAGTGATAATGTTAATGATAATGTTCATGTTGATGCTCAACCTAGCAATAATAATGATGTAGAGATTGAACCTGCTGTTGGTCTTGATAACCCATAATCAAAGAATCAACGTTATGATAAAAGAGTTTTGTTGCTAGGAAGCACAGTAGAGAAAGAGAACCATGGGTTCAGAAACACATGCCTTTTCCTCCTAAACCATCCAAGACAAAGGATGATGAGGATTTTGAGCACTTTGCTAAAATGATTAGACCTATCTTTTTACGTATGCGCTTAACTGATATGCTTAAAGTAAATCCTTATGCTAAATATATGAAGGATATCATTACAAATAAAAGAAACATACCTGAAGCTGAAATTTCCACCATGCTTGCTAATTATACTTTTAAGGGTGGAATACCAAAGAAACTTGGAGACCCAGGAGTACCAACTATACCATGCTCCACTAAAAGAAACTATGTTAAAACTGCTTTATGTGATCTTGGAGCCGGTGTTAGTGTTATCGTAGACTTGAATTGAATAAGTTGACACCTACTGAAATATCTTTGCAAATGACTGATAAATCAACTGCTATACCTGTCGGTATTTGTGAGGATGTGCCTGTTGTGGTTACAAATGTCACTATCTTCATGAACTTTGTTATTCTTGATATTCCCGAGGACGATAGTATGTCGATTATCCTTGGTAGACCCTTTTTGAATACTACAGGGGGTGTTATTGATTGCAACAAAGGCAATATCACTTTTCATGTTAATGGTAATGAGCATACGGTACACTTTCCGAGGAAACAACCTCAAGTTCATAGCATCAATTCTACTGGAAAAATTCCAACTATCATTATTGGAGGTTTTGAATTTCCTCTTCCTACTGTCAAGAAAAAATATGATATTCTTATTATTGGGGATGTGCATATCCCCGTTGAGGTAACCTAGTGTTATTCGAAATTTCTCCAGTTCCGTGTTATTCGGAATGAGTTTGTTAACAAAACTTGATCAACCTTGTTAGTGGATTCATTTTGATGATCATGAGATGGATGAAACTAGAAGGCACAACCTTCTGTACTCTCTTTTTACTTTCTGTTATTTAGAATAAATAAAGCAAAAATAGTATTATCTGTCTGTTTTCTGAATTATCCATGCAATAAAAAATATCCTGAAAATAAAAGTGCTCCAAATACCCTGCAAATTTAGTATGATTTTTTATGGAATATTTGAGGATTTTAGGCACTGAGAACATAGCAGGGGGGCAAGCACCTGGCCACGAGGGTGGAGGGCGCGCCCACTCTTACAGGGTGCACCCCCTGCCTCATGGGCCCACGGTGGCCCCCTCCACTTATTCCTGCACCCACACACTCTATATTCCTCCCAAAAAAATCCACATCCAGCTCAAGCACGAGTTCTAGCTCATTTTGCTGCGATTTTCGATCTCCTTGCTCAAAGCCCCATTCACAAAATTGCTTTCGGAGATTGTTGCTTGGTATGTGACTCCTCCATTGGTCCAATTTTTTTTGTTCTAGTACTTTATTCATTGCAAATTTTTGCTGCATAGGTGACCCTGTTCTTGAGCTTGCATGTCAAATTTATGAGGTCACAAGTAATTCTAATGCATGATATAGGCTCTAGGCACTTGTGGGAGTAGTTGCTACCAATCTTGCTTAGTTTAATTCACTTTTATTTTGAAGTTACTAAAAATTTCAGAAATTTTTTAGAGGAAAGAAATATGTCCAGGAGAATGTACCAAGGTGGTTCCTCAACAAAGAGAGGACCGAGGCGTGCTATGCGTGAGCAAGACGATGAACCACCAAGGGAAGCTGAAGTGCGGTCTTGTGAGTGGCCGTCAGAAGAGTTTATGGTCAATGCAGGCATCAAGGATGAATTTGACGCATATGTGCGTAATGCCGATCTTGAGGACTTCATGCAAGATAAGTGTCCCCAGTACCACCAATTGACTGATTCATTCATGAGAAGATTGAAATTTACATCTTTGCGTAATTCTCAGAATGTCCTGCTTGATATTTATGATCAATCATATACCATGGACTTAGAAGATTTCACCACTGCTTGCAAACTCCCACACTGGGGTAATGTTATTGAACCCCGTAAATCTAAATATAAAGATTTTCTAGCTAGTATCACTGTGGGAGAATCTAGGGACATAGCACAAGCTACCATAGGGAGCATTCATTTTCCTGCTATACATTATTTTTCTCTCTTCATTGGTAGATGCATTAATGGTAAAGATGAAGCATGTCACATGTGTGTCCCTGATCTTTGTGTGCTCAAGAGTGATGTATTAGGTAATAAAGATTACAACTTGGGGGCAATTATTGCATGTAGGTTGCATAATAATGGTATATCTGGAGATTTGTTTGGAGGGATTTATGCAACCCGTGTTGCTAATTATCTTGGTATACCTCCACGTGAGGATGATAGGGAGTTGCCTCCTGCATATTCAGATTATGAAGCTATGGCCAGTCATCGTTTTCTTGTGAGGAATGAACAATTCCTCCAGTATCGACTAATCTTTGATAGACGTTGCGCTGTCCATGTTACTCTCCCTGCTCCTTCCCTTTTTTGATTACCAGGCAAAGCGAAGATATGTTGTCACCAGGGAGGAGGCAGCCGAACACGAGGGGAGAGCAGAGCCAGCTCGCCAACATGCCGCAGCACAGGAGGCATTGTCTGCTGCATCTCAGTACAACCCCGGTTATAACTTCGGATATCAGCTAGGTTATCCTTGGCATTAGACCAACTTAGGCCAAAAGCCTAAGATTGGGGGAGTACGTATTTCTCACCGACTTTACATTCATGTTCACACACTATTCTAGTTGTCGGTGTTCATACTCTTTCATTGTATTATCCATGCTAGTTTAATTTATTTTTCTAGTTTTCTTCTTGTGTGTTTGATAAACCTTAAGAAAAACCAAAAAAATTAGTTAGTTTAATTTCTATGGTTGTAGTAGTAATTAAAATGAAAACCCAAAAAGATTTCCCGTTCTTCTTTTGCTTGTTGGGATCTTTCCCGTGTAAATAGTTTTATTTCTTTTATTTCCTTTGGGGGTAGAGAGGAGAAGACCATAATGAAAATGTTTAGTGGATCTCATATGCATGATTGTTGATTTAACTTAGAGCCCATATTATTTTGTCTTCTCTCTTGAATTGAATGTTTGCAGATTCGAGCTTAGTCCAATGCACATGCACTATTATTATTATCCACACCGTTCGGTCATGCAAGTGAAAGGCAATAATGATGATATATGATGGACTGATTGAGATGAGAAAAGCTGGTATGAACTGGACCTCTTTTGTTTTTGTAAATATTATGAGTTCATCGTTCCTGATTCAGCCTATTATGAGTAAACATGTTTGCAATGACATTTAGAGATTATAGTTGCTTGTGCCATGCTTAATTAGCTAGGAGCTTATAATGGTTTACCTTGCGTGTCAACATGCTATTAAAATGGTTGTGATGTGGTATGATCGGATGGTATCCTCCTTTGAATGATTCGAGTGACTTGACTTGGCACATGTTCACGCATGTAGTTGAAACAAATCAACATAGCCTTCACGATATTTATGTTCATGGTGGATTATATCCTACTCATGCTTGCACTCGGTGTTGATTAATTTTAATGCATGTTCATGACTGTTGTCGCTCTCTTAGTTGGTCGCTTCCCATTCTTTTGCTAGCCTTCACCTGTACTAAGTGGGAATACTGCTTGTGCATCCAAACTCCATAAACCCAAAGTTATTCCATATGAGTCCACCATACCTTCCTATATGCGGTATCTACCGGCCGTTCTAAGTAAATTTGTATGTGCCAAACTCCAAACCTTCAAATGAAATTTTGTTTTGTATGCTCGAGCAGCTCAAGTTTCAACTAGGGCTATCTGTACCTTCCATGCTAGGTGGGTTATTCTTAAGGGGAGTGGACTCCGCTCCTCATTCACGAGAAAATGGCTAGAAACTGGGATGCCCAGTCCCATGATCAAAAAGATCAAAGCAAATCAAAATAATTAAAAAAAACTCCCCCAGGACTGTTGTTGGTATGGACGGTACCCCATTGTTTCGGATGGCCGTGGAGTGTGCTTGTTGGCGGTGGGGGAGTATAAACTTTACCATTCTGTTTGGGAACCGCCTATAATGTGTGTAGCATGGAAGATATCGCCATCTCATAGTTGTTGCATTGACAGTGAAAGGATACCGCTCAAAATGTGATTCATCTCTATTTTAAAATTGAGCTCTGGCACCTCTACAAATCCCTGCTTCCCTCTGTGAAGGGCCTATCTATTTACTTTTATGTTGAGTCATCACCCTCTTATTAAAAAGCACCCGCTAGAGAGCACACTGTCATTTGCATTCATTACCATTAGTTTATATTGGGTATGACTTGAATGGATCTCTTTTACCATGAATTACAATGTTTAGTCAGTCCTTGATCTTTAAAGGTGCTCTACATTTATGTTTTGCAGTCTCAGAAAGGGCTGGCGAGATACCATCTTGTTATATCATATTATGATTGTTTTGAGAAAGTGTTGTCATCCGAGATTTATTATTATTGCTCGCTAGTTGATTATGCCATTGATATGAGTAAACATGAGACCTAAGTGTTATTGTGAATATGGTTAGTGTCGATGTACAAAAGTAGGGGCACTCCTGTGTACCCCTTACTTGTGTGCACTCAGTCAGAGCCACATGACGAAGCCACACTTAGCAGGGCAAAAGGGAGGAGTCGAAGCCGCAAGACAATCAACGCAACACCAAAGACCGAGACCACAGAGAGTAGATGGGCGAAGCAGGTTTCCCCGGCAAGACCCTTGGTGGGGCAGCCTCAGCGGCCCCGGCAAGCCCCTTGCCGGGGCGGCTCGCCCACACCAGCGGAGTGAGCCACCCTCGAACCCACGGTCCCCAACACCATCAACCACGTTGGTCCAGGGCTCGGGAGGCACCTCCATGGTGGGATGCAGATCTTTGCGAAGATAAAGAATATTCAAGATCAGATGAGGATTGGAAGGCAACGATCCATGACAAGATCCTTGCCGAGGAAATCCACAAGACCCCCGGCAAGATCCTTGTCGGGGACGATAGTGCGCCACGGCAAGACCCTTGCCGGGCCACCTGGCAAGACCCTTGCCAAGGGCGTCAGCGGGGCCACTGCCAGGCCCGCACCAACCAAGTCTCCACCGCCGTTCGCATGCAGCTGCCAGCCCAACCAGCTGGGCAGGCACCTGCGTGGCAACATGCAGCCTCCGGGCCAACTCAGCACATGCCTGCATGGCGGCATGCAGATCTTTGTGAAGGCTCCACCACCGCGCCACCTCAACTGCTTGACTGCCTATATAGCGCCGCATGCATCGCTGGCCAGGGCGCGTGTCGAAGCAAGGAGGAGCAGCGACGGACGGGACGGGCCTCGCTCCCGTCCCCGATAAAGCAAGAGGACACCTAAGCGACGCATTAAATGCGTCTTGTCTTGTAATACGAGCGATAAGCTCATAGGACTGTAGGCCTTTCCACCTCCTGTGTGCCACCGTGGCAGCCCCTTTCGACTATAAAAGGAGGCCCATGGCGTACTAGAGAGGGATTCGGCTCTTTTGAACCATGTAGCCACCGTAGCTAGTTCAAGAGCTCAAGAACACTCAATACATCCACCAAAGCAGGACTAGGGTTTTACGCATCCTCGCGGCCCGAACCTGGGTAAATGATCCTTGTGCTGGTTACTAATCCTGCTCTTCTCACAACCCCGCCCCCCGCAACCGTAGTAGGGATTCTTGTGATCCCATAGGTGTCGTTTCCCACCGACATCTTTGGCGCGCCAGGTAGGGGGGCGCAATTGTGAGAATCTGGTCTAGTAGTTGGCCCAGCAGTTCTTCATCGCCATGGCTCCTAAGAAGAAGACAACCACGGCGATCGGTTTGTCCGGCACCGGACTGCCAGTACCAGTGCGGACCAGTAGCGGGCCAGTCACAGAGAGAACCCGTGGTGTGGTTCACGAACATCCACATCACCCTAGTAGTCCAGGCCTGGTGAGCGGCGTCGTTCGTACACTAGACAACGAGCCACGCGTCACGGGCTCTAGAGACAGAGTCGGGCCCCCCGCAGGCAGCGCGGGGCCCTCCAGGGGCGTCGTCGTGCCGCCAGATGGCGGCACGGCAACCTCCAAGACACCAACACCAGCGCCCATGGCGCGCTCTTCTCAGGTCATGCACGATGAGCAGAGCCGCCCTGGTGGTGACCCTGGGCGCCGCCCTGGGAAGAGTCCCATGCGCCCTTCACATGATGAGGAGGGCCAGCATGCACGCCGAGGTAGTGGCAGAGGTGGCGGACGGCTGCGGGGCCGTGATGGGGCTCCTTCTAACGCGGTTAGAAGTTGAAGAGCATTGCGGTCCACACAGCTTTCGCCGCCGCCCATGCCAGCAGAAGCCCTAGCATGCGCGCAGCTGCTCCTCGACTTTCCTCCCACTGCAGAGAAACTTGACGAATGGAGGGCCACCGTCCGGAGACTCGTCGGCATCACTAACAAGGATGAGTTGCAGCCGGCGGGACCCATGGGCCATCGCTCTGTCGAGCCACCGCACGCCAGCGGAGGTCGGGCCGGAGGCGATGCGGCCACGGTGCACTCTCCTCCTCCATACCGACCACCACGGGTGTCGGTCCGTCGTGACGACGCTCGTGATGATATCTCCATAGCATCGTCCGACCCACGAACCCACCGCGACCAACGCCAAGTTCTTCGGGAGCGAGCTCATGAAGACGCTCGAACCACCATCGAGCGCCGGCGTGATGCGCACCACCAGTCGGACAGGCGGGCAGGGCCCGCTATGGACCACCCGACACCAAGAGGCTACGGTGGCCTACCCTACAAGGTGGGTTGTCAGGCCTTCACCCGTGAGCTGCGGCAGTTCCAGTGGCCCTCCCACCGCACGTTCAAGCCCGACGTTGGCGAGAAGTACAACGGCAAGACTCATCTGTCAGAGTTCCTCAGCATCTACACCATCACGATGCAAGCTGCTGGGGCCCGCGATGATAAGGTGCTTGCCAATTACTTCCCCTTGGCACTCAAGCCCAATGTTATGTCATGGTTGATGCACTTGCCGGTGGACTCCGTTTCTTCTTGGGCGGATCTGTGTCATGAGTTTGTTGGCGCCTTTACCGGAGACCACCAAGCTCATGGCCAGGCGACTGATTTGCATATCATCCCCCAGAAGGAAGGAGAAAACTTGCGCAAGTACATCCAAAGGTTCAGCCGAGTGCAGTACAACATCCCCGACGTTCATCCTGCCGCCGTGATCAATGCATTCCATCAGAATGTGCGCAATTGTAAGATGCGTGAGGAGCTGGCAATGAACAAGGTCAAGGATGTGGCCGAACTTTATGTTCTGGCCGATCGGTGCGCTCGCCTGAAGAGGGAAGGAAGTACCCCGGCAAAGATGCCGGCGCGGAAATCGACTCCATGGATGATACCGCCACCTCGGCGAAGAAGGGCTGGCATCGTAACATGAAGCATAAGGGCAAGACCATGCTTGCCATTGAAGGGTACGACGATACCAACGCCACCAAGAAACCCAAGGCGAGTGACCCCGGCAAGGAGGTTGCCAGGTGTGCTGCTTGTTGGGCCTTGGCGGCTGCCGATATGCCAGGGGCTCCGACAAGTAGTATTGCAAGATCCACCGCACCAAGGGGCATGATCTCTAGAACTGCCGGCAAGTGGAGCTGCTCGCTGAGAAGCAGAAAGCCGAGTATGAGCGGCAGGACAAGGAGAAGGTCCAAGAGGGTGCCGAGGGATGCAGCAAGAAGCGTGGCGGCCAAGGAGGCCGCCGCGGCAAAGATAACCAGCAGGAGAGGCCCGCCCGGGGCCGCGACAAGAAGCAGGAAGACGATGATCACGACGAGGACGATGAGTCCGGCGACCACGAGTTCCAGAAAGCCACAGAAGCCATGTGCGTCGATGGTGGCACCTCGTTGCATACATCCCACTGCCAGCTCAAGCAATGGGCGCGTGAGATCATAGCGGTGGAGCCGTTGTTTGACACATGGAAGCCGCTAAAGTGGTCCAGCACGCCTATCATCTTCGACACCGAGGACCATCCTGACCGCACTACTGCGGTCAGGTGCTTGCCGTTGTTGGTTTCACCAACAATCTGCAACCTCAAGGTGATGAAGATGCTGGTTGACGACGGGGCCGGTCTGAACTTGATCTCGCCTGTTGTGATCAAGAGGCTGCAGATCCCTGATGGACACCTCGAGGAGACGGGCACGTTCCAAGGGGTCAACCCGGGGAGAAGCTAGCCGAAAGGAAAGGTCACGCTGCCCGTGACGTTCAGAGGCAAGCTGAACTACAGGACGGGGAGGATTGTCTTTGATGTAGCCGAGATCCCCTTGCCCTACAACGGGATCCTCGGTCGCCCGACACTAGCCAAGTTCATGGCGGCTTCACATTACGCCTACAACACGCTGAAGATGCCCGGGCCGATGAACATCATCACCGTCCCCTCCGACAAGAAAGACGCATTGATTTGCGCCGACCAACTCTACCGGGAAGCGGTTGCAGCAGCTGTCGCCAAGGCACCCGCTCCCACCGACGGAGTCCCGGGAGGGAAAAATACCGGCAAGACCCCTTGCACCCACTCTGGCAAGCGCACCTCTTCGGGGTGTTGTGCTCCCGGTGAGGACGTGCCAGAGAGCTCCACCGGCAAGAGCAAGAAGTCTAGAGCTGCGCCACCAGAGACCAAGAAGGTGCCCCTCAAGGAGAACGGTACGGGGGAGCTTTTACCATAAGCTCCACCCTCGACAGCAAATAGGAAAGCGAGCTCGTCACTTTCCTATGGGCGAATGTCGATGTGTTTGCATGGCAAGCCTCCGACATCCCCGCAGTTCCCAGGGAAGTGATTGAGCACCATCTTGCTGTCTGTCCTCATGCATGGCCCATCAAGTAGAAGGTCAGGAAGCAAGCTCTGGAGAGGCAGGAGTTCATCACGGAGGAGATCAGAAAACTAGAGGCGGCAGGATTGGTAAGGGGGGTGCTCCATCCGAAGTGGTTGGCCAACCCGGTAGTGGTGCGCAAGGAAAACGGGAAGTGGAGACTGTGTATTGATTACACAGACATCAATAAAGCTTGTCCGAAGGATCCCTTCCCGTTACCACGCATCGACCAGATTGTTGACTCCATGGCTGGGTGTGACCTGCTATCATTCCTCGACGCCTACTCAGGGTTCCACCAGATCTTCATGACAAAAGAAGACAAGGAGAAGACAGTGTTCATCACCCCATGTGGTACGTATTGCTTTTTGCGGATGCCTTTCGGGTTGAAGAGTGCTGGCTCAACCTTTGCAAGAGCAGTCCAAATTGGTTTTGAACCCCAGCTACATAGAAATATGGAAACTTATATGGATGGCATAGTGGTCAAAACAAAGGACAGAGCAACACTTGTGCAAGATCTGGGGGAAACATTTGCAAACCTGCGCAAGATCAACCTCAAGTTGAACCCTGAGAAGTGTGTCTTCGGTGTCCCGTCCGGCAAGCTTCTCGGGTTCTTTGTGTCGCAGCGCGAGATTGAGGCAAACCCAGATAAGATCAAGGCCATCGAGCAGACTGAGGCACCTAGCTAAATGGATCAAAGACATGCGTCGACGCACTGGCTGCATTGCCGCCATGAGCAGATTCATCTCCAAGTCTGTGGAGCGTGCCCTTCCCTTTTTCATGATCTTGAAGAAGACAAGCCCAATGGAGTGGACCCTGGAGGCCAAGGCCTGCAGGATTTGAAGAAGTACCTCTCCTCTACCCCAGTGCTAGTCGCGCCCAAATCAAAAGAACCGTTGCTGCTGTATCTAGCGGCAACAAATCAGGTGGTTAGCGCCGCACTAGTGGCGCAGAGAGAGGTCAACGAAGAGGCAGCGGTAGCGACAGAGTCAACGGATGGCGAACCGGAACCCTCCCTGGCAGGGCTCGGTCCCGGCAAGACTGAGTCCCCGGCGGAGGCTGATGCCAGTGCGACAGGGCCCGCGCGACTGGGTGAAGTGACGCAGAAGAAGAAAATGGTGCTGCACCCAGTTTACTTCGTCAGCTCCCTCTTGCAGGGGGCTAGGTCGAGATACTCAGGTGTGCAAAAATTGCTCTTCGGCCTCCTTATGGCCTCGAGGAAGCTGCGTCATTACTTCCAAGTGCACGAGATCACCGTGGTTACCCGCCTCCCATTGCCACGGATATTGCATAACCCAAATGCAATGGGTAGGATCGTGGAATGGGCCCTGGAGCTGTCAAGTTCCGGTTTAAAGTTTGAAAGCACCTCAACGATTCAGAGCAGAGCCTTGGCGGAGTTCGTTGCAGAATGGACCTCGACGCCCGACGAAGAGGTACAGGAAACCACTCTCCCCGGCAAGGAAATAAGCCGCAATTGGATCATTTACTTTGATGGGGCTTTTTCGCTGCAAGGCACCGGTGCTGGTGTGCTTCTTGTCGCACCCACCGGAGAGCATCTCCAGCATGTCATCCAAATGCACTTTCCCCGGGAGATGTCAACTAACAACACCACCGAGTACGAGGGCTTGCTTGCCGGTCTCAGGATCGCGTCGGACCTCAGAGTCAAAAAGCTCATCGTCAGGGGTGATTCGCAGCTCATTGTCAGGCAGATCAACAAAGATTAGCAAAGCCCATTGATGGAAGCTTACGTGGGTGAAGTGAGGAAACTGGAGGAGCGCTTTGGCAGTATACGAGCAGAGTATGTCCCCCGGATGGAGAACGACATCGCCGACTACCTGTCAAAGCATATTGCCCTCAAGCTACCTGTGGAACCAGGTACTTTTGTGCTTCGGTTAACTCAACCATCCGTTGAACCATCAACTGGGCAGAACAAGTGGAGGAAGATAGGCCCCGGCAAGTACTTCCCCACTGAGCTCTCCGGTGCCGCTGGCGAAGATGTTGCCGTGGATGCCGATCCTGCCGCGGGGCAACCGACTCCGGCAGGGCCTCAGGCCATGGCCGTAGAGACGGCCGCTCCCGTGGCGGAAGAGATGCCTTTGGTCCTTGTCGTCGAGCCATAGGCTCTGGCATGGGCGCAACACACCGCTCGATTCCTCCAAAAAGGAGAGCTTCCCGAGGAGCAGGAAGAGGCAGAGTGAGTAGCCCGCCGGTCTGCTCTGTACCAATTCTTTGACAATGTTTTGCACAGAAAAAGATTGAATGGGGTGAAATTGAAGTGCATCTCCTGGGTGGAAGGACTAGAGCTGTTGGCTGAGATACATGGAGGCATATGTGGCTCCCACATAGGGTCGAGGGCCCTTGCTGGCAAGGCTTTCCGGCAAGGTTTCTTCTGGCCCACTGCCCTCCAGGATGCGACGACACTAGTAACCAAGTGTGGAGCATGCCAATTCCATTTGAAGAAGCTTCATCAACCAGCTCAAGCCCTTCAAACCATCCCTCTGTCATGGCCCTTCTTGGTCTGGGGGCTGGACATATTGGGCCCTTTCCCTCGTGCCGTCGGGGGCTTTGAGTACTTGTACATTGCAATCGACAAGTTCACAAAGTGGCCAGAAGTGGAAGCAATGAGGAAGGTGATAGGGCATTCAGCCATCAAGTTCTTCAAGGGACTAGTATGCCATTTTGGGGTACCCAACAGGATCATCACCGACAACGGCACACAGTTCACAAGCCACGCCTTCATGCAGTACATTGAGGATCTCGGCAGCAAGGTCTGTTTTGCTTCCGTGGCACACCCACGGAGCAACGGCCAAGCAGAGAGAGCAAATGCTGAAGTTCTGCGAGGCTTAAGAACGAAGACTTTTGACAGGTTGCGCAAGAGTGGAAGGCGCTGGATTGACGAGTTGCTGACGGTTCTTTGGTCGATCAGAACGACACCGAATGGAGCCACCGGCCAGACACCCTTTGCCCTGGTCTACGGGGCATAAGCAGTTCTCCCCACAGAACTCATATACGGGTCACCTCGAGTGCTCGCTTATGATGAGCCTGAGCAGGAGCGACTGTGGAAAGATGACGCAACACTCCTTGAGGAAGATCATCTCCGGGAGGCTGTGAGAGCAGCACACTACCAGCAAGCCTTGCGCCGTACCATAGCCGCAAGGTTCATGCCCGAGGCTTTGAGGAAGGTGACCTTGTTCTTCGGCACGTTCAGTCGGCCAAGAATTCCAACAAGTTGATGCCAAAGTGGGAAGGCCCTTATCGGGTAACACGAGTCACCAGGCCCGGCGCAGTCTGCCTGGAGACCGAATATGCCATTACAGTGAGCAATTCCTGGAACATCGAGCATCTTCGCAAGTTTTACCCATAAGGCACGGCTGCTGGGCCTCCTGGCAAGCCACCTTTTGTACAAGCCTTGACGGCAAGGCATGTAACCCTTTGTACAAAGCCAGGCGTAGACCCTGAGCATAAATAAACGAAGCGCTGGCGCCCTAAGTTGTAGCATGCATGCTAGGTCGAGTCTCTTCCTTGGTTAGGGTTGATAGTGCTTAGCGGCAGCTAACCCCTAGCTTAGAGGTCGAGTGCGCGTCTCTCTGTTATTTTCTGTCCTATTTGGTTCGCAGGGCACATGAGCACTTCTGCCGAGCTATTTGGAAGAAACAGAATGGACCAGCGTCTCGACCCCGGCAAACCAAAGTTGCCGGGGGCTGCAAGTACAAGGATCCAACCGCGGCAAGGTTGTCGGGGGCTGCAGATCTAAATAAGTCTTGTATCCTCTATCATGCATTTCGATATGGAACTATGATATGTGAAACCTCATTTTATTTCTAGGCTACCGTGCTCCCCTTTTTCTGTACCCAAGGATTATCTCCTGGGTCCGGATTTGGTTGTAGTCGCGGCAACAAGGAAATGGAATGAGGAGCCTAAGCCCACTTCATCCCTGCCTCCGCCAAGGGCGCGAGAAAGGTCGAGCAAAGTGGGGGGACAGCAAGGCCTGTTGCCGGGCGAAAAACGTTTATCTTAAATAATAACGAGGATTCGCTCCTTGTCGCAGGTTTCACCCACGAACGAAAAACCCGGCAAACATCCCTTTTTCATTAAAAACATCCCGTACAGGTACAGTTCATACGGAGTGAAAAACATGAGCAAGAGGATTACAAGTTCTAAATTTAACAAAGGCCCGAAGACTTACAGACTAAAAAGAGATAAGATGCCCGTAATCCCTTTCTTGTCCCTCTCCTCAGGAAATGAAACAAGAAAGCAAAAGGGCAAAAGGGGCGCCTAGGCGAGGTACGAGCAGCAGAAGGCGCCAAGAGAACATGCCGGTGGTCGCCTAGGAGAGGGTTGGCGGTGGTGGCACCGAAGGAAGAGCTGGATGATGAGGCAGCGGTCCGTCAATACGATATGAAGGCGTCGGCGCCCACGTACTCCGACTTGACGGCCCGCCACCCGCCTTCTTCGCCTTCTCCGGCCTCCCTATGCCAGCCGCCCAAGGAGGCGACCCCGACAAGTTCAAGGAGCCGGCGACACGGATGATGGGGCCGCCGGTGCTGCCCGAAGCGGCGCCCGACGCTTAGTCGGACCCGTCATCCTGCCACCCGCTACCCTTGTTGTCACTGCCGCTATCCTCATCACCACTCTCGCTCGAGGAGGAATCTTCATCGTTAGAGGAGCTCTCCACGCAACAATTTACGCGAGTCCCGAAGTGCCCGAAGACCTTGACGGAGAGGAGGCCGCTCTCCATTAATTTGAAATGGAGAGTGAGCCCCTCCGTCAAGCTGTGGATGTGGGCAAAAGTCTTCCACCCTCGACGAAGATACATGACATGAGGGGTGGGGAACTCGACGTCGGCCCATGTGCCGCTGCTCTCACAGCCCCTCATATGCAGCCGCAGCGCCTGCGGTGGGTCCAGCTCCATCTTCCGCGCAAACGGGGTCGGGAGGCGAAGACGACGGTGCGGCGGCTGGCGTAGCCTGATGAAGAACTCATAAGGGTTATCCCCAACGTGGCCCTCCACCGGGGGAGGGGCCGCTGGCGGAGGCGAGGCCGATCTGCCGCCCCGTCCTCCTCTCCCCCGAGCACCGCGACGGCTTCGACCTCGCCCCCTCCCCCTCCCTCTAATGGCCGGCTCTGCCGCTACGAGCTCTTGGGGAGGAGCGATGCATTGTCTAGCCGAGACCCTCACCGCCACCGATGAAGCATCGCCACGCCCTCTCGCCAAGGCAGAAGGAAGGAAGAAGCAGGAATGGGGAGAAGTGGATGACGAAGGATTGAGAGGCACCGTTCCTCCCACTCCCCTCTTTATAAAGGGCGGGGGCGGGGCTCGGCCGCCCCTTTCGGCCAATCCGGCCCATTGAAGTGACAACGGGCGGGGCCGTCGACCGCCCTCCCTGCTCAATTGAAGGCGCGTGGGATTCGACCCACGCACGTGCGAATTCCCGTATCCCGTGCACCTGTCATTCGCTCCGCGTCATGCATGCAGCAAACGTGGCGCAATGGGACACGTGGAGCGACGGTTCCCAAGTAAGGGCAGTAAATGAGCAGTGGCCCTGCGGTCTCGAGGAGACACACAAGCCACCTCTTTACTGTCCACCACAAGATGACGCCAGCATGCTTCGGTCATGCGCACATGCGCGACCCCCACTTCATGCATTCAACGCGGGTCATGGGGAAGCACAGCGGACAAAAAGTTTTTACCGTAGTGTAAATCGCCCCGTCTGCCCGCACATCGTTTTGGGCCTGGCCCAACAACACATTGCGCCTATGTGTGATCCAGGCCCGGGGGCTCCTGTCGGTGTACTGAAGTAGGGGCACTCCTTTGTACCCCTTACTTGTGCGCGGGCAGTCATAGCCATAGGATGAAGCCACACTTAGCAGGGCAAAAGGGAGGAGTGGATGCCGCAAGACAACCAGCACAACGCCAAAGACCAAGACCACAGAGAGCATATGGGCGAAGCAGGTTTCCCCAGCAAGACCCTTGCCGGGGCAGCCTCAGCGGCCCCGGCAAGCCCATTGCCGGGGCGGCTCGCCCACACCAGCGGACTGAGCCACCCTCGAACCCACGGTCTCCAACACCATCAACCATGTTGGGCCAGGGCTCGGGAGGCACCTCCATGGTGGCATGCAAATCTTTGTGAAGACAAAGAATATTCAAGATCAGATGAGGATTGGAAGGCAACGATCAAGATCCTCGCCGAGGAAATCCACAAGACCCCCGGCAAGATCCTTGCCGGGGACGACAACATGCCATGACAAGAGCCTTGCTGGGCCACCCGGCAAGACCCTTGCCAAGGGCGTCAGCGGGGCCACTGCCAGGCCCGCACCAACCAAGTCTCCACCGCCGTTCGCATGCAACTGCCAGCCCAACCAGCTGGGCAGGCACCTGCGTGGCAACATGCAGCCTCCGGGCCAACTCTGCACACGCCTGCGTGGCGGCATGCAGATCGTCGTGAAGGCTCCACCACCGCGCCACCTCAGCTGCTTGCCTGCCTACATGGCGCCGCATGCATTGCTGGCCAGGGCGCGTGTCGAAGTGAGGAGGAGCGGCGATGGGCGGGAAGGGCCTCGCTCCCGTCCCCGATAAAGCAAGAGGACACCTAAGCGATGCATTAAATGCGTCTTGTCCTGTAATACGAGCGATAAGCTCATAGCACTGTAGGCCTTACCACCTCCTGTGTGCCATTGTGGCAGCCCCTTTCGACTATAAAAGGAGGCCCATGGCGTACTGGAGAGGGATTCGGCTCTTTTGAACCATGCAGCCACCGTAGCTAGTTCAAGAGCTCAAGAACACTCAATACATCCACCAAAGCAGGACTAGGGTTTTACGCATCCTTGCGGCCCGAACCTGGGTAAACGTTCCTTGTGCTGGTTACTAATCCCGCTCTTCTCACAACCCCGCGCCCCGCAACCGTAGTAGGGATTCTTGTGATCCCATAGGTGTCGTTTCCCACCGCCAGTTTGTTCATAATCTTTGCTGAAAACTTGAATGTTGGCTTTACATATTTACAACAACAAGAGCAAACAGAGTTTGTAAAAGTTTTTCTTTATCACTTACAGTTTATCAACTAAATTGCTTGAGGACAAGCAAAGGTTTAAGCTTGGGGGAGTTGATACGTCTCCAACGTATCTACTTTTCCAAACACTTTTGCCCTTGTTTTGGACTCTAACTTGCATGATTTGAATGAAACTAACCCGAACTGACGCAATTTTCAGCAGAACTAGCATGGTGTTGTTTATTGTGCAGAAAACAAAAGTTCTCAGAATGACCTGAAAATCCACGTAGATAACTTTTGGAAAATATAAAAAATACTGGCGAAAGAATCAAGGCTAGGGGCCCACACCCTGTCCACGAGGGTGGGGGGCGCGCCCCTCCCCCTGGGCACGCCCCCTGTCTCGTGGGCCCCCTAATGCTCCACCGACCTCAACTCCAACTCTATATATTCTGTTTCGTGGAGAGAAAAATCAGAGAGAAAGTTTCATCACGTTTTACGATATGGAGCCTCCGCCAAGCCCTAATCTCTCTCGGGAGGGCTGATCTGGAGTCCGTTCGGGGCTCCGGAGAGGGGGGATTCATCGTCATCGTCATCATCAACCATCCTCCATGACCAATTTCATGATGCTCACCGCCGTGCGTGAGTAATTCCATCGTAGGCTTGCTGGACGGTGATGGGTTGGATGAGATTTACCATGTAATCAAGTTAGTTTTGTTAGGGTTTGATCCCTAGTATCCACTATGTTCTGAGATTGATGTTGCTATGACTTTGCTATGCTTAATGCTTGCCACTAGGGCCCGAGTGCCATGATTTCAGATCTGAACCTATTATGTTTTCATGAATATATGTGAGTTCTTGATCCTATCTTGCAAGTCTATAGTCACCTATTATGAGTTATGATCTCACAACTCCGAGGTGACAATAATTGGGATACTTCTCGGTGATGACCGTAGTTTGAGGAGTTCATGTATTCACTAAGTGCTAATGCTTTGGTCCGGTTCTCTATTAAAAGGAGGCATTAATATCCCTTAGTTTCCATTAGGACCCCGTTGCCATGGGAGGGTAGGACAAAAGATGTCATGCAAGTTCTTTTCCATAAGCACGTATGACTATATTCAGAATACATGCCTACATTACATTGATGAATTGGAGCTAGTTCTGTGTCACCCTATGTTATAACTATTACATGAGGAATCACATCCGGCATAATTATCCATCACTGATCCAATGCCTACGAGCTTTTCACATATTGTGCTTTGCTTATTTACTTTTTTGTTGCTACTGTTACAACTACTACGAAACTGCTATCATTACTTTTGCTACTGTTACCATTACTATCATACTACTTTGCTACTAAATACTTTGTTGTAGATACTAAGTTATCTAGGTGTGGTTGAATTGACAACTCAACTACTAATACTTGAGAATATTCTTTGGCTCCCCTTGTGTGGAATCAATAAATTTGGGTTGAATACTCTACCCTCGAAAACTGTTGCGATCCCCTATACTTGTGGGTTATCAGACACACTCTCCCCTCTCGTTGCTATGCATCACATAGATAGATCTTGCATGATCGTAGGATTTTTTTTGAAATTACCGCATTCCCCAACAGTGGCATCCGAGCCAGGTCTATGCATAGATGTTATATGCATGAGTAGAACACAAAGAGTTGTGGGCGATAATAGTCATACTGCTTACCAACATGTCATACTTTGATTCAGCGATATTGTTGGATGAAGCGGCTCAGACTGACATTACGCGTACGCTTATGCGAGACTGGTTCTACCGACGTGCTTTGCACATAGGTGGCTGGTGAGTGTCTGTTTCTCCAACTTTAGTTGAATCAAGTGTGGCTACGCCCGGTCCGTGTTGAAGGTTAAAACAACACACTTGAAAAAAAATCGTTGTGGTTTTGATGCGTAGGTAAGGATGGTTCTTGCTAGAAGCCCGTAGCAGCCTCGTAAAACTTGCAAAAACAAAGTAGAGGACATCTAATTTGTTTTTGCAGGGCTTGCTGTGATGTGATATGGCCAAGCATGATGTGATATAAATTGTTGTATGAGATGATCATGTTTTGTAACGAAGTTATCGGCAACTGGTAGGAGCCATATGGTTGTCGCTTTATTGTATGCAATGCAATCGCTATGTAATTGTTTTACTTTATCACTAAGCGGTAGCGATAGTCGTAGTAACATTAGGTGGCGAAATGACAACGATGCTACGATGGAGATCAAGGTGTCATGCCGGTGACATTGGGGATCATGATGATGCTTCGGTGATGGAGATCATGAGCACAAGATGATGATGGCCATATCATGTCACATATTTTGATTGCATGTGATGTTTATCCTTTATGCATCTTATTTTGCTTAGAACGTCGGTAGCATTATAAGATGACCCCTTACTAAATTTCAAGGTACAAGTGTTCTCCCTGAGTATGCACCGTTGCTATAGTTCGTCGTGCCGAGACACCACGTGATGACCGGGTGTGATAAGCTCTACGTTCACATACAATGGGTGCAAGCCAGTTTTGCACACGCAGAATACTCGGGTTAAACTTGACGAGCCTAGCATATGCAGATATGGCCTCGGAACACTGAGACCTTAAGGTCGAGCGTGAATCATATAGTAGATATGATCAACATAGTGGTGTTCACCATTGAAAACTACTCCATCTCACGTGATGATCGGACATGGTAGTTGATTTGGATCACGTGATCACTTAGATGATTAGAGGGATGTCTGTCTAAGTGGGAGTTCTTAAGTAATATGAATAATTGAACTTTAATTTATCATGAACTTAGTACCTGATAGTATTTTGCATGTCTATGTTGTTGTAGATCAATGGCCCGTGCTATCGTTCCTTTGAATTTTAATGCGTTCCTAGAGAAAGCTAAGTTGAAAGATGATGGTAGCAACTACACGAAATGGGTCCATAACTTGAGGATTGTCCTCATTGCTGCATAGAAGAATTACGTCCTAGAAGCACCGCTAGGTGCCAGGCCTGCTGCAGATGCTACTGATGACGTTAAGAACGTCTGGCAGAGCAAAACTGATGACCACTCGATAGTTCAGTGTGCCATGCTTTACGGCTTAGAATCAGCACTTCAAATACATTTTGACGTCATGGAGCATATGAGATGTTCCAAGAGTTGAAGTTAATATTTCAAGCAAGTGCCTGAGTTGAGAGATATGAAGTCTCCCACAAGTTCTACCGCTGCAAAATGGAGGAGAATAGTTCTTTTAGTGAACACATACTCAAAATGTCTGGGTATCATAATCACTTGACTCAGCTGGGAGTTGATCTTCCAATTGATTGTGTCATTGACAGAGTTCTTCAATCACCGCCACCAAGTTATAAAGGCTTCGTGATGAACTATAATATGTAAGGGATGAACAAGACTATTCCTGAGCTCTTCACAATGGTAAAGTCCGCGGAGGTAGAAATCAAAAAGGAGCATCAAGTGTTGATGGTCAATAAGACCACTAGTTTCAAGAAAAAGGGCAAAGGGAAGAAGGGGAACTTTAAGAAGAACGGCAAAAAGGTTGCTGCTCAAGTGAAGAAACCCAAGTCTGGACCTAAGCCTGAAGGTGAGTGCTTCTACTGCAAATGGACTGATCACTCGAAGTGGAACTGCCCCAAGTATTTGGCAGATAAGAAGGATGGCAAAGTGAAAGGTATATTTGACATACATGTTATTGATGTGTACTTAACTAATGCTCGCAGTAGCGCTTGGGTATTTGATATTGGTTCTGTTACTCATATTTGAAACTCGAAACAGGGGCTACGGATTAAGCGAAGATTGGCTAAGGACGAGGTGACGATGCGCGCGGGAAATGGTTCCAAAGTCGATGTGATCACGGTCGGCACGCTACCTCTACATCTACCATCGGGATTAGTTTTAGACCTGAATAATTGTTATTTGGTGCCAGCGTTGAGCATGAACATTATCTGGATCTTGTTTAATGCGAGAAGGTTATCTACTACCCCTATAAAAGCACGAGAGGACGGAGAACCAATTCATCTCATCCATTCAATCAAAACATCTAACGATCCAAATCATCTGAATGTTTAACATCAAACCACGGTTAGCTCGTCCCACTAATCCCACGATTGACCCCCGTCATCCGTCCCTAGGCTCGAAGAAAAAAAACCACGCTCTCGCGTCGGTTGCTCCTATCCTCCTCCTCCCACACGACCTCTCGCTGCCCCTCCTCCTCCTCCCGCATCCCGCCTCTCCCTCCTTCGCTCCCTCCCGCTCTCCCACCGCCTTGCCATCCCCCCGCCTCCCGCCTTTCCCTCCTCCGCCTCCGCCTTGCCATTCCCAGCCCCCACCTCCCCACCCTCCTTCCCCTTGCCCTCCCCGACAACAATGGCAACGACGGCGGCGGTGTCAACAACAGCAGCGACGACGGGGATGATGAAACAAGGGACGGTGGCGGCGAGTGGGGCGTTCACCGGGGGAGGAACTATTCATGCTGGCGCAGGCGAGAGGAAGCTCTCCAGCCTGCCGGTAGACCTCGCTGCAGCCGTGGAGGGCGGCCGCGTCACGGGCGACATCGTGCGGTGCTTTGCGGAGATGGAGCGCTCGCCGCTGCTCCATTGGCTAGTGGGCTTTAGAGGGTTCAGGGAGCGCCTCCTGGCCGACGACCTCTTCCTCTCCAAGCTCGCCATGGAGATGGGTGTCGGCATGATCGCCAAGGTCCATGGGATCGACATGGACGAATCATGAATGCTTTTAACTTATTCTTATCTTATCCTCCTTTGATTTTCATAAGAAGAAAAAATGAAATCACGTTTTAGTTTGTCTGACCCTTTTTTGTTCCTGCTTTGTTTGTTTCAGAACGCTGCCGAGTATGAGAAGAGACGGGAGAACTTCGTCAAAGAAATTGACGTCATCATAGCTGATGTGGTACACCTCTTGTCGTCTGCTACTGAAGATGGGCAATCTATACATATGTTGATATATAACCCTGACATTTCAAATCACATGCAGATGGGGATAGCAGAAGGAACTCTTTCTTATTGCAATGCAAAGTGCATCTTATATCTGAATTTGATATATATTTCCCTTTTTACATGTTATCGCCACCAACCCCACCAAAGTTGTCATCGTCCTCCGTAACAGACCATACAACAGCATACACACACAACCTATTTTCATCCTGTTTATTCAAGAGAGAATTTTGTTACACGTTATTCATCATCTTGTCATAATTGTAGTCTGACCAGAATGTACAACAAGTGTCCCAGATCGGAATGTTCTTATAATATTACTGTTCAGTAGAGGAACTAATGTGCTTCTGGTGTGATTCATAATTGTGGAAAGTTTTCTTTGTGGCGTGGGGTCGTCATTCAAGGGATGGACTTTCCCTCTAGGTTTTGGTCTTCTTTCTCTCAAGGAGATGGTGATAGCAAGGGGGAGCGCAAGATGCTGCTGATGGATTTAAGAATGATTTTGGCAACAATGTGAGATCCCTCCTTCTGCTCCTTCTAATCTGTCAAATTGATTTATTCATTTTTGTAGCCTTGTTGATATCTTCTCTTCGTTCAAATTAAATATCTAGCTGCTTTTCCGAACCCAACTCCTTTTTGCAGGAATTTGAACTTGAGGACGGACTAGAGAAAGAAGTATGTCAGAGATATGCATGTTAGCCCTTAAGCATATCAAAATACAATCATTCAACATATAATTAGTCAGTTATATATTCTACTCATGTCCCCAACAAGGCAACAATCGACCAGGTTACATATCTTCTGTACTAAATGTATCATAGCTTTTGTACATGCTGTTCTCGCAGTACTACAATCTCTAGATATAGGGTTGATAGAAAGATTTGCTCGAATCAGATAAACAACATGGATTAATGTTTTCATTGTTATATCTGGTGCTTAATTTACTATTAAGAATATATAATGAAGTTGTTTCTCCATGTTGTTCCAACTGTCTTTACAATTACGAGGATATAGAAGATTAACTCTAGTTAGGTAAACAACATTGTTATTATTTGGCAGATTTCTGTAATGCAGCACTTTAGACATGCATTTGGCTATTCTAGGCCCCCAATTGATGTATATTTCTTTGTATTGCTTTTCTTCAATTATGATTAGTAAGGGATCCTACTGATTTATGATTTCATTAGGGAAGTGTTGCTAGCGGTACTTCTATACAGTCCATCTCTTGACAGTATTATGAAAATACAAAATAGATTGTGTATATAGCATAATATTTCTGCATGTAGATCTTGAAGACTATTACTCTGCATATTCTGCAATTAGTTATATTCTTGATGTTAAAAGAATCGTGGATAAATATGTAAAAGTGCAGAACGTTTTCAGTTTCTTCTTTGGATTATGTGCCTTCAATTGGTACACTTTTTTTTGTAGCGAGATAAAATGGTACACTACAAAGGTCTTAATTGAAATGGATAGTTGTAGTTCTCATTACATAGTGATGTTCGTTTGCTTTTCACTGTAAAAAAACTCTTTGCTTTACAAGGTGTTTGGTTCCTTTGAGATGTTATCAAAACTATAGCTTAATCTATAGATGGTTTTTTGTTGTATGATGAAGTATCACTACACCATGCACCATAATTCCCTACTGACGTCTGTTGGGAAAAAGTAACTATTGCCGACCCACAGTCGGCTAGGAAAATTTCTAACGGACTATGGGTCGGAAAATCCGTGTACACTAACCCGTTGTCGGTCGGGAATAGTACAACATATACCATCCAACGGTCGGTCGGGGATTCTATTATGGCCCATGGAACATCGGTCGGTAAATAATCCCGACCGACAGTCGGACGCTAAAGTGGGCCTCGTGAGCCCAAACATTTAGCGCCGAACCGGCCCAATCCGCAAAGTTTCCCCCCTCAAAATCAGGATGCCGCCGCCCCCACGCTCCATTCGTTCCTCACCAACGAAATCCCTAGATCTCTCCTCCTGTTGCTCCCCACGCACGCCGGCGCCCACGCCTCCGACCGCCGCCCCGCCCCGCCCCGCCCGGGGCTACTGCCGGTCTATCCCACCGCTGCCCCATGCCACCCTGCCTCTGTAGCACCGCCCCGCACCGCCCTGTCCCTACAGCGCAGCCCAACTCCGTCCTGCCTCTCTCCGCCGCCGGCTCCACACCCTCGTGCTCTCTCTCCGGTTGGCCGCCTCTTTCCAACATCCCTGACCTGACCTCCCCATCTCCATCGTCTAGCTCACGAAGACACGCATCGGCAGATTTGGATGGGGGCAGCTTGCGCCTGGGCAAGGGCATCCCTCTCTGTCTTTGGTTGGGCAGGGGCAACGAAGCGGCTGAGGTATAGCTCCCCCTCCATACATTCCTCTGTCTTTGCGTCCAGTTATTTTGCCGCATCAATTTTGTATTACAAAGTTTGTTAAGAGATGAACTGGGAGTGAAGGAGTTTGCTGTGGATTATGGGTAGAAGACTGTGTTATTTGCCCCGTCAGTACTCTGTTGGTAGACGTTGTTTATGTAGATTTAATATATTTTTATAGTACTGAGTTATGTTAGCTTTAATTTTTATTACAGTACTAAGTTCTGTTGGCAGCCTGCAGCTTCTTTGTCAAAAATTGTGAAAATAACTTGGTTCTCTTGAAAGTGAATCTTCTTTGTAGCACCAATGGATGCGTTTCTAGTGTTTGTGCTGCTCCAGCTAAGCACATTTCTGGGCTGAGTTCACGACAATGGTGCGTCAGCATACCGCCATCCAACTGCCCAAATACTCACTTAACTTTTTCTTACTAAAATCTTCTTCATGCTTTACTTTCTTACTGAATTCTTCTTCATGCCACCCAAGAAAAACAACACAATAATAGTTCTTCCTTGCTTGAAAGATGGCTCAAGCCAAAGATAGACAACCTTGTGACATGGTTGTCTTGCTTTTCTCGTTTCACTTTATTTTAGTGTACACCACTTTGCTGGATAACCACATCCAGCCGGAGGAAGGAACCATGGAATCACAATGCAGAACTCCCGCTGGATAGTTCTTGCTTCCTGCCTCTCAAAGAAAAGGACCTGGCCCACAATGGCCTGAATTAAGCTCATCTTGAATCTTGGTATCATATAGACATATAGACAGGTTTATTATTGTCATGTTTCCCTACAAGCAACTACAACCAAAATTAACCTAGAAACTAACACTATGCAGACTGATTATGATGCATACAAAAGATACTGTGGATTAGTATATGCATTTCTCATTATAAATATTTTTCCATTTATTGTTATAAATATTTTTACTACCCAAATTCCAAAGGACCATAGCAGTCACCATGATTGTCAAATTTCCTTCAATGCAAAGGTCAAATATTGTGTTGAAATATTTATGATGCAATAATCACTTCTGCTACTGAAACATTGCATCTGACCGGACTATACAGTGCCAAGATGTCCTCCATGGGGTCGGGTAATATAACTGGTGGCACAAACTTACTTTTACAACTAAGGGGCAAACAATGGGCACATGGGCCAAACAATGGATCGCAATAGAATGTAGCACAAGCCTCTCTGTTCTCTCTACATGTGACCTGACATTCATCTCTCTCATTTTTTCTGCAGTTAAACAGAGGACAACTGTTTGTAACATTGAGCCGACGAAGAGAAGTAGCAGAATATTTGCGACACCACCTTAGTGCATAAGGTGTGTGGAGTGTCCAGTATTTATTTTTGTTTTTAGTATATGATTTTCATAATGTAGAGCCTCATAAGTCTTGTGTTTGATCCACTAATATTTTCTATTTTCAGCGATGTACTCATACAGTGTGTCTTTTGCAGGAGGAAAAAAGGCAAGCGCAAGAGTCACAAACAATATATAGGTAAATTGTTGGGGGCACCTAGGTGCTCAGGCACCTAGCATTTAATAGCTCGCATGTGACTCGGCGGCTTGTGAATTTTCTACGCACAAATGAATATATGTATACATAAAATTGATACATTCATGAGTATCCATGACAAAATATTTTATTATTTATATCAACAAATTGTGCTGACTCCAAATAATATAAACATACCCATGGTATATATAGCTACTAATGAAATTATGTACATACACGGGTACGTATATATCCAATAATTTATCCTGGGTTTTAGGTAGTAAAGAAATTATATACAAAGCGGATATGTATATATATATATGATAATTTTCTTGTAGCCTTCTAGATCTTCTCGTGAGGTTGTTGTCAATGTTATGATCACAAGGGATGCAACGCTGCCTTATGAATATGATGGTTTACAATTTGTCGCCGATGTTGTCACAAGGTCCATTGCATGACCATCTAGCAAGGTAATCACCAACAATATGTGTTTTGTCTACTTGGCTCAAATTGTTTGACGTGTCATACTGATTCATGATCACTTTGGTAGATGAAACCCTACAAGCCAAGGGCATCTGCCTCCGTGTTAATCTTGCCTGAGGTATTCTCTTACAGAAAATCAAACACCAACAGATGACAGATGCATGTGAAACCTGTAGTCTGGACTTCCCTTTGATTTTTATGTCTCATATTCTTTCTCTCTTGCAGATCTCTGATGGTGGTGGAAAGACAACATTTGTTTATTTCATTATCGATAAGAAAACGTGAGAACATATCTTTTCTTCATCATCATTGTCAAAAGGCCGCTAGTACTTAGCTTCCTGTAGTTATAACTAGACGAGTGTAGCAGTCAACATAGGTATTTCCCCTCAACATATGATATGGACCTATGGTATTTCCCCTCTATAGGGACATCGATATGTGAGATTGACAAGGAAAAGAACACTTGAGGTATTATTCATTTCAATACCTTGAGCATTTTGTATTTAGTAAGGTGTCACTTGATAGTGTTTATTTCAGTAAGGTGCTATGTTTGCCTTTTAAAGTTAGTCCCCGTCAATACTTTCTCCTTTTCGGTTTGGACCATGTCAGCCTGAAGAGATGTTCTTTTTTTATGATCACTACGAATAAAAGTGTGCAGAATGAATTCAGTTTGCAACTAGCCATATAACACATGTGTTTGCTTCAGGTTGTGCATTTTAGTCCATTGTAGGAATAATTTCATTGAGAACTCGCAACGGCAGGTTGAAGAACATTTTGGAGCACAAGTAGGGGTAAGTTATAGAGTGTAGAGGAGCAACGCTGCGTGCTTGGAGATCACTCATGGTTCGGATTGTTTCCTATTCAGATTGAGGAACGTGTACTCGGCCCACCCTCATTCCCAATGATTAGATAGTTTGCATTTATATGCAAATTGTGTGAATAAATTTATGTATACGAAGGTAAAAATGGGATACTAATATTCATTATTGCACGGTTGTAAATCTTTGAGACCTTGTATTTGATATCTCCCCTTTGGCCTACATGTGCATGGTTGGAATTGGTATTTTTTGCGGATGTGAAAATGGTTATTATAGAACCGAGTTTATTTTGTGTCTAAGTTTTGCCAAAGTCAAGAAAATGATTCAGATCTTGCACCGCTTCAAGTTAGCAAGTAACAAAGTTTTCTTATTCTGGGTTAGCACAATTTCAAGGTTGGTATTAATTCGTAAGAGGCTAAAATTCAGATTTGTTAGAATGTTTAAACAATGTTCATGGTCTAACCTACTTTTACATATGAATATTGAAAATTTTGTACCCACGAATGTTTTGTCTATGCTACTGGACAATCATTCTACAGTGTGGAAAAGACTAGGGATAATAATATTATCAACTACCATGCCTTGTGTTTTTGTTGAATCTATATTGGTTGAGACTATGACGTGCATTGCGCGTGCATGTTTACTAGTTCATTTAAATCAGAGTATAATGGTTGTTCTATTTATCCGAGTAACATCTTTTATGGTCATGCACCCCATCTGAGTGGTCTATTTTTGTTGAATCTCGATAGTAGTGATACACATATTCATATTGTTGAAGCCAAAAGATTGAAGTTTAATAATGATAGTGCAACTTATTTGTGGCACTGCCGTTTGGGTCATATCGGTATAAAGCGCATGAAGAAACTCCATGCTGATGGACTTTTGGAATCACTTGGTGCTTGCGAACCGTGCCTTATGGGCAAGATGACTAAAACTCTGTTCTCTGGAACAATGGAGCGAGCTACTGACTTGTTGGAAATAATACGTACAGATGTATGCCGTCCAATGAGTATTGATGCTCATGGTGGGTATCATTATTTTGTTACCTTCATAGATGATTTGAGCAGATATGGTTATATCTACTTAATGAAGCATAAGTCTGAAACATTTGAAAAGTTCAAAGAATTTTAGAGTGAAGTGGAAAATCATCGTAACATGAAAATAAAGTTTCTACGATCTGATCGTGGAGGAGAATATTTGAGTTACGAGTTTGGTCTTCATTTGAAACAACATGGGATAGTTTCACAATTAACTCCACCTGGAACACCACAACAAAATGGTGTGTCCGAACGTCGTAACCGTACTTTATTAGATATGGTGCAATCTATAATGTCTCTTACTGATTTACCGCTATCGTTTTGGGGTTATGCTCTAGAGACGGCTGCATTCACTTTAAATGGGGCACCATCAAAATCCATTGAGACGACGCCTTATGAACTATGGTTTGGCAAGAAACCAAAGTTGTCATTTCTTAAAGTTTGGGGCTGCGATGCTTGTGTGAAAAAGCTTCAACCTGATAAGCTCGAACCCAAATCAGAGAAATGTGTCTTCATAGGATATGCAAAGGAAATTGTTTGATACACCTTCTATCACAGATCCGAAGGCAAAATCTTTGTTGCTAAGAATGGATCCTTTCTAGAGAAGGAGTTTCTCTCGAAAGAAGTGAGTGGGAGGAAAGTAGAACTTGATGAGGTAATTGTACCTTCTCCCTTATTGTAAAGTAGTTCATCACAGAAATCAGTTCCCGTGATTCCTACACCAATTAGCGAGGAAACTAATGATGATGATCATGAAGCTTCAGATCAAGTTACTACCAAACCTCATAGATCTTCCAGAGTAAGATCCACACCAGAGTGGTACGGTAATCCTGTTCTGGAAGTCATGTTACTAGACCATGATGAACCTATGAACTATGAGGAAGCGATGATGAGCCCAGATTCCGCGAAATGGCTTGAGGCCATGAAATCTGAGATGGGATCCATGTATGAGAACAAAGTGTGGACTTTGGTGAACTTGCCCAATAATAGACAAGCCATAGAAAATAAATAGGTCTTTAAGAAGAAGACCGACGTAGATGGTAATGTTACTGTTTACAAAGCTCGACTTGTTGCGAAAAGTTTCTGACAAGTTCAAGGAGTTGACTACGATGAGACTTTCTCACCCGTAGTGATGCTTAAGTCTGTTCGAATCATGTTAGCAATTGCTGCATTTTATGATTATGAAGTTTGGCAAATGGATGTCAAAACTGTGTTCTTGAATGGATTTCTAGAAGAAGAGTTGTATATGATGCAACCGAAAGGTTTTGTCGATCCAAAGTGTGCTACCAAAGTGTGCAAGCTCCAGCGATCCATTTATGGACTGGTGCGAGCCTCTTGGAGTTGGAATAAACGCTTTGATAGTGTGATCAAAGCATATGGTTTTATACAGACTTTTGGAGAAGCCTGTATTTACAAGAAAGTGAGTGGGAGCTCTGTAGCATTTCTAATCTTATATGTAGATGACATATTGTTGATTGGAAATGATATAGAATTTCTAGATAGCATAAAGGGATACCTGAATAAGAGTTTGTCCATGAAAGACCTCGGAGAAGCTGCCTACATATTGAGAATCAAGATCTATGGAGATAGATCAAGACGCTTAATTGGAATTTCACAAAGCACATACCTTGTTAAAGTTTTGAAGAAGTTCAAAATGGACCAGTCAAAGAAAGGGATCTTGCCTGTGTTACAAGGTGTGAAGTTGAGTCAGACTCAAAGCCCGACCACCGCAGAAAATAGAGAGAAAATGAAAGTCATTCCCTATGCTTCAGCCATAGGTTCTATCATGTATGCAATGCTGTGTACCAGACCTGATGTATGTCTTGCTATAAGCATAGCAGGGAGGTACCAAAGTAATCCCGAAGTGGAGCACTGGACAGCGGTCAAGAACATCTTGGAATACATGAAAAGGACTAAGGATATGTTTCTTGTTTATGGAGGTGAAGAAGAGCTCATCGTAAACGGTTACGTCGATGTAAGCTTTGACACTGATCCAGATGACTCTAAGTTGCAAACCTGATACATATTTTTATTGAATGGAGGAGCTGTCAGTTGGTGCAGTTCCAAGCAGAGCGTCATGGCGGGATCTACGTGTGAAGCGGAGTACATTGCTGCTTCGGAAGCAGCAAATGAAGGAGTTTGGATGAAGGAGTTCATATCCGATCTAGGTGTCATACCTAGTGCATCGGGTCCAATGAAAATCTTTTGTGACAATACTGGTGCAATTGCCTTGGCAAAGGAATCCAGATTTCACAAGAGAACCAAGCACATCAAGTGACGCTTCAATTCCATCCGTCATCAAGTGTCGGAAGGGGACATAGAGATTTGCAAGATACACACGGATCTGAATGTTGCAGACCCGTTGACTAAGCCTCTTCCAGGAGCAAAACATGATCAGCACCAAAGCTCCATGGGTGTTAGAATCATTACTATGTAATCTAGATTATTGACTATAGTACAAGTGGGAGTCTGAAGGAAATATGCCCTAGAGGCAATAATAAAGTTATCATTTCCTTAATTCATTATAAATGTTTATTATTCATGCTAGAATTGTATTAACTGGAAAATTACACTACAAAAAAATACACTTCCGTGATGATACGTGTTTGTCACAGTAGGTCGCGTTTTTTGTCATGCATGTACATCCATGACAAATTTATGACAGAATCAAGATAGTCATACCTGTGCTGTCGTAGAAGTGTTCCATGACATTACCAAAATTATCATCACGGAAGTGTCCACTTCCATGACGATAAATCGCGCGTCACAGAAGTGCTTTCGTCAAGGGTGACCGACACGTGCCATCCACCGTAACGGAACGTCGTTAAGCTATCGGGTCGGGTTTTGGATCCGATAACCCGTTAACAGCCCCGACCAATGGGGATTTTCCACGTGTAAAATCATCATTGGCTGGTGGAGACACGTGTCACGTCCGCGCTGGCACAGGTGTTACTCATCCAATGGGCGAGACACGCCTATGATATGTTGACACGTGGACCGGCCCATCAACTTTAAATGGGCCGGCCAACTAAAGGCCCACAAGATTTTGCGGACCATAATGGGCCGGCCCAGCTAAAGGCCCACGAGATTTTGCGGGCCATAATGGGCTGGCCCAGCTAACGGCCCACAAGATTTCGCGGGCCATAATGGGCCAGCCGAGGTAAAGGCCCACAAGATTTTTGTTTGACATAATGGGCCGGCCCAGGTAAAGGCCCACAAGATTCTTGTGGATCATAATGGGCCAGCCCGGCTAAAGGCCCACGAGATTTCGCCAACATTAACGGGTCGGCCCAGCTATAGGCCCACATGAATTTGAGGGCCCTAGTAGGCCGGCCCATTAACTGGCTGCCATGTTTTGAGCCAAATGCCGGCCCATATTTGATCCGATCCATTAATGGCCTGCCATGTTCTGGGCCTAATAGTGGCCCATATGAGATCCGGTCCGTTAAAAGCCTACCACGTTCTGGGCCAAATTACGGCCCAGATCAGGTACGACCCTTTAAGAGGCTATGGGCTCAATTATGGCCCATATCAGATTCGGCCCGTCAACTGGACACTATGCTTTTGGGCCCACTTGCTAGAGGCCCACTTAGTAATTCGGCCTGACATTAGTTTTGGCCTCTTAAGGACCCGTTTAACATTTCAGCCCTATATTAATTTCGGCATGTTAAATGCTCGTCATATAGTTGGGCCTAACTACGGCCCGGTTTGCATCCGGCCTGCTCGCAGCCGATATCTGATTGGGCCAAACAAGGACCGAGACAATTTTGGCCTGTTAAAAGCCCATGATTTGATTCGCACAATCATGGGCTGGGGTTCATTTTGGGCTGTTGCCGGCCCGTTAGCTGTTCGGCATGTTTCAGGCCCAACCTACATCGTGATTGCATGACGGCCCGATTATGTACCGTAATTTTACGGTTTGGTCGATTTACTACGAAGACAGTAAAATAACTGCAGCATCGTGAATAATAAAAAACCTAGACTATACAATAAAGAAATTACAGCATATTACATCCACTGGGCATCAAAGTTCGCCACTATGATAATAAAGCACAAGCAGACAACATTACATACACTGGGCATCAAAGATCGCCACCAGTGCAAATAAACACGCCAACAAAATAATATACAAAACCGATAGCACTTCAATAGAGTTCAAGAAAGGTTAGCCCTGCTAGGGAGCTGCAGCGCAAGCAGCTGAGCAAGATGATGAGATTGCGCTTGTTCAACACTTAAATCTTCCTCACTCTGAAAGATAAACAAGCAGACAGATGACATGTTTTGCACATAAAAGTATCAGTGCTGACAATTCATCACATTTCTTACTGACGAATAAAGTGACACAGTTTAAAATTGCATTAACACAATATGGTATTGTTCAGGTCAAGACATGCAGGAAATGACATTGTGAAGGAGTTGGCAGCTTCACGACACCACTCGATTACAGATCAAGAACTCATAAGTATCAATGGTTAGTGTGCTGTCAATTTATCCCATTTTAGATTGGCAAATAAAGAGACGGTTTAAATAATACTCCATCCGTCCGGAATTACCAATCATCAAAATGGATGTGTCTAGAACTAAAATACATCTAGATACATCCATTTCAATGACAAGTATTTTCGGACGGAGGGAGTAGTAGAATGATATGACATTGTTCATAGTTAAGACATTGCAGAATATGACATTGTGCTGTAGTGGGTAGGTTCACCACACCACTGGATTACAGACGAAGAATAGAAGCATACATGCAGTGCAAAAGAAGATCACTTGCTTTGTATACTTTAATTTACATGGTATGAATATGGAACTTGGTTGTACAACTGAAAACTTAAATTGAGAAAGGACAAACTTTTTTTATGAACTACTCCCTCCGTTCTAAAATAGATGACCCAACTTTATACTAACTTCAGTACAAAATTGGGTCATCTATTTTGGAACGGAGGGAGTACATAATAAACTTTAAACATGCAATTTGATGCAAACACCAAAAATAAACAGCTGTTGCAGTCATGCCTAACCAAATATATACAACAAAGTTTGAAGGCTTGAGATGGACAAACTTACATTATTGGTGAAGACAGGCTCTATAAAGGCCTTGTCCATGCTGATGGGGGGGCAATTCAAGACGTTTACCACATAATCTTCTTCATAAGCATTGCCTTTATTCTACATTTTGTTAAGAGTAAATATAGATGTGATAATATACGAAAAAATGGAGAATATTTAAGATAAGATGAAGAGTGATGCTACATAACCAAGTAGCTATAAATGTAAGTGCAGCGATACAGGTAAAAGGTACAGCCAAGAGCAATGCACAGCTAAACTTCTTCAGTACCAACCTTATGGTAAGAGTAAATATAGATCTGATGTGTAGAAAATGGAGGGCAAAGGAAAATAAGCTGCAGAGTGATGGTACATGAACAACTACCTGTCATTATAAGTACACTGATAAAGGACAGCATGTACTTACAAGAACAATGCAGAGCTAAAAAAACATTGGCATTGGATACTGAAGAATTTGGAGCGAACAATTGATAAGCAAGCTATCATGCATACTGCTGTCACATAATGAACCAGGTATGTATGCAAGTATAGTGATACAGGACAATAGGTACTAACAAGAGCAAAGCAGCGGGCAGCATATTTGCGATATCCCGTCGTTCTTTTCAAACCGGAATTCTTCTTCGAGCAGATTTCCTGCAAACAAGATCCGTAAGGCACATGCGGAAAAGTAGAAGTTCAAATTGTCATGTGATTTCATAGACAGTACCTCATCCTGGGAATGAGACCAGTGCATAACAATGTTTTTCCATTCAATGTCATCTAAATTTAGCACATGAGACTTCACCGGAAACTCGTTTATAGATTTGCCACCAAAGTGTGATTTCCTCAGGTAACACCGATACCGCTGCAACGCTTCCTTCAAAAGCACAAGCAAGCTTTCCTCGTCATGACTATCTAGATTGACCCTCGCCTAGTTACAACAATGTAATGTAAATCATTGATGTGTTCAATCAGCAAAAAACAGGAAAATAATAACCATGAATAATAGCACTTACACGTAAGTTGGACAGGAAGATGTGAAAATGGTGTTTGTCTTCACAATAATCTTCCCATGATGGGAATATATGCACGCAGTCCCTAACAACATTGAAAGCATTGTCTTTTAAACTGGGAATAAATGGAATGGGGTTCCAATCTATAGGAATTGGTCGTCTCTGCAGTTGGGATAGGTCTTCGGCCGGTGGACTTGCTGTACTTTTTGCTAGAGTGGGATTTTTCTGTGGTACAGCTGGTGCTATGGCAAATGAAATCGGTATACCTTTTGCTGGAGTGCAGGTCCTATGTGGTGGGGCTAGTGGTGTGGCCAGTGAAGTATGGGTACAGTCTGCTGGAGTCAGTCCTACGTTTTATGTCACAGCTCTATCGAACATGGTAAAGAAGAGCAAGCAAATTTTGGATAATAAAATGTTGGTTGCGCAGTGCCCACACATGATGAACCAGAGCGCATTAAGAATGCAAATCCCAGCTGTCTCTCGACCATTTCAGGCGGTTGGATGAAGATCCTACGTCTCCTAACCCTTCTTCCTCGTCTGTGATTCTTCCCATACAGAACACTGCACGGGCCACCGGCCGGACCACCGGCCCCCACCGCCTGTATTCCTCCGCCACCCCCACCCCCCACCCTCGTCGAGTTTTCTTCGTTTGGCGAGGCCCCACAACCACTTGAGCCCCTTGGATCGCACAGGCGAACTCCGGCGAGCTCTGAAAAATCGACTGACCCAATTTTGAAATTTAGTCTACTGTGATTTAACTAGTGTGGAATATAAAAGGGGAAAACCATAAGCATTGGGAGTATAGTGTTGAGCGTGCCATGGCAGATTTGAAGGTGCAAACCGGACAAAGGCAACTTCGCAACCAGGACAAGAAATCAGAGTAAAGCAGTGGCGATCTATTTTCTTGCTGTGATAAATAAGTTGAGCAGATACGAAAGAGTACCGCCTCTAGTGCGGTGCCGTGTATGCATATGGTGAGAATTTGACGGTGCTACGGTAGCGATGGCTATCGACAGCATGGAAGAAGATCTAGGAGGGTAGACGGTGGCGGCGGGGCGCGCTGGACGAGACGGTCGTAGGAGCGGCGCCGGCAAGGTGGATGACGACGGGGATGAAGCGAGAGGACGGGATGCAAGGCTCCTGGTCCGAAGGCGTGGATGAGAGAGGTCGATCTCTTGTAATGGACGGCGGCGTCGGGGTATCAGCTCCGGCATGGTGGAGGAGGACGACGGTGGATGGGGTGGCGGACGGCGGCGGACGGAGGAGGGTGGGGTGGAGAGGGTGTTTTGGCGCCCACGGAGTACGAATGGGGAAAAGGGAAGTAGAGAGGAAGGGGGGGAACCATGTAGTCAGGGCGCGCTTGTCTCAAATGCGAGGAAATTTACAAACTTAGCCCCCATTTCAAATTTCTACTACAACACAGCAACATTAGTCGGTTGGGGATAGGACGGTACTCTCACATACACCGAATATTTGCCGACGAGAGTTTGTTTTTGGCGCCCACCGTGTATGAATATGAATCGGGGAGGGAGTCGATTTCGGCCGAGGGCACACGGTGTTTTGGCGCCCACCGTGTATGAATCCGGGTGAGAGGCGGTTACATCACGTTTGGGTGAAATTACAAACCTACCCCTATCAAAACCTATAGAAATCCAGCAGATAGGCTTTGCACGGTAGGGATAGGCAGTAGTGATTTCCATCTCGCAGATTTTGGTTTCGGGCGGTTACTACGACTTTCCCCGCTTCATTCAATTTTTGCACAGTGCATGTTAACCGTGCCAACTCAATTCGAATCCCGTTTGTATTCTACTATTTTTTTTCGAGCAGGATCCATTTTCAATTGGAATTACATTCTATATACATCATTTTTTACATATATACTTTCAAAAGCACAACAAAGAATTCTGCTCCTTTATATGTATAATATGATTTACAAATACAACGATCTCGAAATCTTAAGGTTGAGTTCGAAATTTTTTAACCAAATTATGTCCTACTAAAATGTATGGATCAGTAATATCTACATATTAAATAACATAGATGTGCGTGAATTCATATGAGTATGCATGTTTGATAGATCAATTTTGGTTCGAGTATGGATTACATGTATCATCATCTCGAATTCAAATATTTGAATCCCTTTTTTGTTCACTCCTTTCACGCC
The DNA here is from genome assembly GCF_018294505.1 of Triticum aestivum. Taxonomy (NCBI): domain Eukaryota; kingdom Viridiplantae; phylum Streptophyta; class Magnoliopsida; order Poales; family Poaceae; genus Triticum; species Triticum aestivum. Next base: position 631,957,257 of record NC_057810.1, read on the forward strand.
CATCTCTCTCGCATGCATGCTCCTTCAGGTAGCCATCACTCTCTTTTCTCCAGCTCACCCGCACGCTCACTTCATGTTTCTTCTATCCTCGTAAACATGGTCTCTCAACGTATCCCTTGAGAAGTGTCACACTCTCCCTATCATTATACATTACACGGTTTTCATTATCTCTCATGTCTCTACTGTTCTCTGGTATCACTCGGTACCTAAGCTTTCTTTTTCACTGCCACACACACAGTCTCCACTCGTCTTTCACTTTGTCTTTCTCTCTATGGGATTCTCTCACACACCCTATATGTCTCTACATATGACTCATACCACTAAAATTACTCTCTCTCTCTCTCTCTCTCTCCTGTAGACACAACATTTGTTGCGGTCTCCTTTTCGTCTCCATCCCAAACTGACACCAATCAGACAACCCCGACTATCGTCTCCTCTCTCTCTCTCTCTCACACACACACACAACTCCTGCTTCCACCCCCCTTCCCGACTACCGTCTCTCTCTCACACACACAAAACTCTCGCTTTTGCACCCTGACTCGTATTTACCTCACAAGCATTTATCGACTAGCTAGCCTCTAGATAGGTTTATACACCCGCACACTCATGCTTCCACCATCGCATACATGTCTCTCTCTCTCTCCTTGTATCTATGTAGCTTTTTCTTCCCTTCTTGAGACACGCCCTCTCGATCATGCACACACACACTATCACCTCATTTTAAGTTGATACATATCGCACACACACTACTTGTGTCTTTGTCACACGTGCACTCCGTCCTCCTCCACTCTCCCTCTCTCTCACACACACATGGGCTTTTTGCAACAACTAGCAAGATGCCATGCGTTGCACGCAACATCAAGATGCATTTGTATGAGTAGTTTATCTTGTGGGGGAAAAGGATGAACGAGGGAAGACCTTATTTGCAAATATGGAGAGGGGTGTGGGTACCTTTTTGCAAAATTGCCATAGTTTCCTTCCTATCCGTCAGATATAGATCGGACGGCCTATATTGCAGGATGACAGGCACACGATCATCACCGACAATGCTTTTTATAAGAGTAGGGATAAAAAATAGAGTTGGTGATGATTGTGGGCCTGCCATCCTGCAATGTAGGTCGTCCGATTTATATCTGACGGATAGGAAGGAAAACATGGCAATTTACCCACACTATTCACCACATTTGCAGATAAGGCCTTCCCTCGTTCATCCTTTTCTCCCACGAGATTTTGATGTTCCGTGCAACGCACGGGCATCTTGCTAGTAAGAGTAGAAATTAGACATATACCACTTCTCAATCTTGAAACCAATAACATGCCTCCCTTATCTCATCAAAACCGCCAAAGGAATATATTTTGAGTGAAACATAACATATTTTTAGTGATATACGTATTTCAAAACTAGACTTTTTTTCTATCAAATCAGTGAATATGTATTAATCTACGTTGATCGTGTGGCAACGCATTGGCACATTGCTAGTAGTTATTATAATTTTTTGGACACCAGACAAACGGTGGAGTACATATATGAAGAGAAGAGGCGCACGCATGCAGTCGGCCTCTCGCTGTCTCACACACATGAGTGTTACATAAAGGCGACGTTAACAAATAAACCCTAAAACCCTAGGTGCATGATTGCTGCATTCGCGGGTACCGGGTACGTGGTGGAGCACCTTTGTAGGAGTTGATGGTCGGGACCACAGGTAAACGACTTGGAGCGCGGTGGCTCGCAAGTTGCCACAGACCGAGTAGCCACATTTAAAATATCATTTTTTAGCGGGGTTAAGAGTTCTGATTTTAAATGGCACGTTATAAGTAGTTAGTAGTTTTTAGAACGATTGGTATGGAGCGAAAATGGAATTCATAGTACTACGTACCTCCTTGGCGTATGGTTGTATGGGTTTATGTTACGAGATGTTGAACCTGGTAGTTCTAGGGCAAATACTATGGTTTAGATTTAGATGCTGGTTTCAGTAATCAGAAGGGGAAACCCTTCTTTGATTAAAAAAAACTACTACCTCCATTCTGGTTTACTAGTCCCCATCGTACTTTGGGCAAAGTTTGTCCACGAATTTTACTTGTAAAATGTGAATGGAAAACGAGATTTTGTTATACCCAAACAAAAAAGGACTGGAGGGAGTGATTGCTCTGACACGGATGCGACCTCTCATAGCGCAGGCATTGAACCGGCGCGCTGGCCAAGAGGGCCGCAGTCGCTGCAGGCCCGGCTGAGCACGCCTCCTCACCGCGTGCAACCAACTTAAGACTACCCCGCCTGCCTTCATTGAATCTGCACGTTGGCCAGCAACACGTCCTTCCGCGAGCCGGCAGGCATTTTTGAACACAAAAATGACTAAAATATAATTAATTTACGCATGGTCTTGACTTGTTGTGCTTGCACTGGTAGCAGGAACTAGTAGAGGTTTTTCTTTATTTATAACTCTCCTCACATTTTTTTTGGCTTTGAAGTGAATCATGGTTGTGGACATTATGTATGAATGTGCAGATATCTGTGAACATGAGTTTGATGTGCAAGTTGGACTTGGAATGTCGGGCTTGCGCGTGAACTATACCATGTCCAATGCTTCGTCTGTTATTGTTTGGAAAGTAATTGCTGTTATTACATGACCCGAAAAAAACATTTTGTGCCACATCAGTAGATACACAGACATCACAACAGGCATGCTGACTGGATAAACATTTGAACCTAGCTATTATGAAGGAAATTTTATATTGACAACAGTTTTAGATAGCAGGAGACGCCTAGCCCGCTCTGCCTCACTACAAGAAATATGTCAACTTGTGACCTTCTGTCAGTGACCCTCGAAGAATTGGTCATAGATCTATGACCATTTCAGACCAATTGGTCAAAAGCTGTTCGGGGGGCTCCAAACCCTAAACCATTGCGACTATTTTGATCAGAAAGGTCGTAATTTCCTTACACGAAATGGTCATAAAGCAAACAGCGCTAGTCCACTGCCTTATTTCTAGTTGTTAACGACCAATATAGATGGTCATAGCCTTGTAAATTGTGGTGGGTTGCTATGACTAGGCACCACCTCATCAGTTTTGCCTATGTGTCATGTCCATGTGGCAGTTTTTGCCCTAGGTTGTGAAGCAACCTATATTTCTGTCATTCCCAAAATTCCCAAAAAAATCTCATAAATTCTTTGGGTCATATCTTCGTCAAATATGTAAAAACCTTCCTTGCCTAGTTCAAAACTAATTCAAAAATATTCATTTTCCTATTCTGTTTAGAGTAACAGTTTGTGAAGGAAGTACCACTTTGGCATGTCCAAATAGTATCCATTTTCTACAGTGCTTTCCTATGCCCAAATAACCATCCTCCACCAAATGCCAGCTCAATCCATTCATTATTTTGTGCCGAGCTTCAACATTCATATTTATGTCTAGTGTGGTGGTTTGCAAAGCAAGTACCACCTAGGCTCCTCCTTTTGAGCTGAAAATTTGTGAAGACGGTCTTCTTAGTAACTGATCATCCTCAGCCAAAACTCACACCCATTAGCCATGTACATTTCCCATACCGCTAATCAAACACTTGGCTGCTAATTCATGTTTGAGCATCGATTGGTCTCCTCGTGAGAATCTTATGTTGTAATTTTCTTCCTAGCACCAACCTGGGGAGTGCCCAACCCACTAGACATGCCTAGGCCGCCTAGAACACATGGCAACGCCACGGTCACGCGGTGACCATGCGGCGGGCATGCAAGTTTACGCGCTCTAGAGTTGGGGCCCTCGGCCACCGCCCAAACCTCGACGTATCGCCACCAAACCATGTATTTATGATTAAATAGGTCCTTATGTAACTAGAAATGATTTTTGGAAAAAATAAATAGCAAACTATGAGGCAGCTGCAGTTCAAATTTGACCCGCTTCCAGCTGAATCGGCAGAAATTTGTCTTTTTCATGAGAGGTGGATCAAAATTTTTTACACCAGACCATTTTGTCAATTGTGCATTAAATATGGCCTAGTATTTTATAAAAATGATTTGGTCCAATTTTGCAACAATTATTTGGTAGTTCCTTCACAAAAAAACCTCCTTTCGGGCACTCGAAAAATGGAAAATGGTTTTTTCGTCCAACGAAAATGAAAACTTCCTTATGCAACATTGTTTGCTATTCCAATATGCACCCTTGTGCACAATATGAGATCATTTGAACAAACTATGCCATGAATGTGGCCATAAGATTGATCATTTGGCTTGAAAGCCATGAATCTTCACACTTCATCGCTCATTTCTGAGAACACTTTTTTAAAATAATTATTGTATTACAATTTTATTATTTTCCTGGAAACTTGTTCACATATAATGACACAATGCGAAGGTTTTCCAATTTTTTGATTTTTTTTGAATTTTTTATGCCCGTTTCAAAATGTGGTCAAAACGACGGGCTTGACCGTTCCTAGCTAGTGGTTGAATATTGGAATTTTTTGGTGTTTCTCTGATTAAATAGATACTTATGTACCTAGAAATGATTTTTGGAAAAAATAAATAGCAAACTATGAGGCAGCTGCAGTTCAAATTTGACCCGCTTCCAACTAAATCGGCGGGAATTTGTCTTTTTCACCAGAGGTGGATGAAAACTTTTGACACCCAAACATTTTTCAATTGTGCATTAAATATGTCCTAGTATTTTATAAAAATGATTTGGTACAATTTTGCAACAAATATATGGTAGGTCCTTCACAAAAAAACCTCATTTCGAGCACTCGAAAAATGGAAAATGAATTTTCCGTGCAAAGAAAATGAAAACTCCCTTTGGAAACATTGTTTGGAATTCCAAGATGAACCCTTGCGCACAATATGAGATCATTTGAACAAACTATGCCATGAATGTGGCCATAAGATTGACCGTTTGGGTTGAAATACATGAATCTTCACGCATGATAGCTCATTTCTGAGAACATTTTTTAAAATAATTACTGTATTACTAGTTTATTATTTTTCCTGGAAACTTGGTCACATATAATGACACAATGCGAAGGTTTTCCAATTTTTTGATTTTTTTTGAATTTTTTATGCCCGTTTCAAAATGCGGTCAAAACGGCGGGCTTGACCGTTCCTAGCTAGTGGTTGAATCTTGGAATTTTTTTGGTGTTTCTCTGATTAAATAGATACTTATGTACCTAGAAATGATTTTTGGAAAAAATAAAGACCAAACTATGAGGCAGCTACAGTTCAAATTTGACCCGTTTCCAGCTGAATCGATGGCAATTTGTCTTTTTCACCAGAGGTGGATCAAAACTTTTTTCACCCAACCATTTGGTAAATTGTGCATTATATATGTCCTAGTATTTTAGAAAATTGATTTGGTCCAATTTTGCAACAATTATTTGGGAGGTCCTTCACAAAAAAACCTCCTTTTGGGCACTTGAAAAATGAAAAATAGTTTTTTCGTCCAAAGAAAATGAAAACTTCCTTAGGAAACATTGTTTGCCATTCCAAATATGCACCCTTGTGCACAATATGAGATTATTTGAACAAACTATGCCATGAATGTGGCCATAAGATTGATCATTTGGCTAGAAAGCCATGAATCTTCACGCATGATAGCTCATTTCCGAGAACACTTTTTTAAAATAATTACCGTATTACAAGTTTATTATTTTTCCTGGAAACTTGGTCACATATAATGACACAATGCGTAGGGTTTTCCATTTTTTGAATTTTTTTGAATTTTTTATGCCTGTTTCAAAATGCAGTCAAAACGGCGGGCTTGACCGTTCCTAGCTAGTGGTTGAATCTTGGAATTTTTTTGGTATTTCTCTGATTAAATAGATACTTATCTAACTAGAAATGATTTTTGGAAAAATAAAAAGCAAACTATAAGGCATCTACAGTTCAAATTTGACCCGCTTCCAACTGAATCGGCGGGAATTTGTCTTTTTCACCAGAGGTGGATCAAAACTTTTGACACACAACCATTTCGTCAATTGTGCATTAAATATGTCCTAGCATTTTATAAAATTGATTAGGTCCAATTTTGCAACAAATATATGGTAGATCCTTCACAAAAAAACTCATTTCAGGCACTCGGAAAATGGAAAATTGATTACGACCATTTTAGATGGTCATAACATCATCAAAGCCTGCACTTCATTCTGATTGGTCAATGGGCATGTCACGCGGATCAAGCATTAGAGACCGTCGGATCCTGCCAAATCCAACGGCCCACACCCCTCACCCTCTCCCCACCCACACCCACCCGAAAGCAGCTCCACTCACCTACACCACATGTTGTTGAGGACACTGACATGTCGGCCTAATTCCTCGCAGGCCCACCTGTCATTGGCAAAATGCCACCACTCACCCACTCCTCCCCCCTCGTGGGCACACCACTCCTCCCCCTCTCCTCCTCTCCCCCGCACACCACTCCTCTCCCCGTAGCCCAAACCCTAACCCCTCTCCCCTTTCC
>NC_057810.1:631964023-632113643 GCF_018294505.1 Triticum aestivum
CCACCTGCTCCCGCCATTCGCCGTCCTCCCCTTCCTTCCGCTGCCCACCTCTCCCCTCGTCTGCACCCTCCCCTTCCCCCCTCCACTCCTCCCTCGCCTCCGGCCAAAATCATCGCTCCCGATCCAGATCCCTCCCCTCGCCGCCACCCACCCCTTCACTGGCCGTCGTGGACATGGTCGCCACCACCGACCGCGAGCGCGTCCGAGTCCCATCCATGTCTGTGCCGGCTCTGCTCTGTCTCCTTTCGTGGGAGGTGACCCGCACCCGGCCCTGCGGCGGGGGAGGCGCGGCGGCGGCCTCGCGCTCCGCCCAGATCTGGTGCTCGCGTGCTCCAGCGGCCACGCGCGACCGTCTCCCGTGGATAGTGTTTGGTCCACCGCGTCGTCGGCGTGTCTCCGGCAACTAAGGTTGGTCCCCTCTCTTCCTCACCTCGTCTCCTATCCCAATCAGATCCTCTCTTCCTCACCTTGTCTCCTCTCGCTACCAGATCCATCCAGCACGTCGTCGTCGCTCGCGCTCCGGGCCGCCATGGCATGGACAGGAAGGCTGCCCCGACGCCGACGCCATGGAGAACCCCGACGGTCAGCCCCCTCTCATCTCCTCTCCTTTTCAATTTCTTCTTCCATTGCATTCCCTTCCATCCTCTTCCCTGACGCGATACGGTTTCCGTCCATGAGCAGCAGCGTCAGGGGCGGTGAAGGCCAGCAGCAGAAGCATCCATCTCCGGCGCCACCAGGGGCAGGTAAAATTCTGGTTGATTTGCATATATGGTCATTATTGACTCTGCTTGTCTCTATCTGAAAGTAGTGGTAGCCGTAGTGCGTGTGCTGAGTGATTGCCAATGCTTTGTTGGCTGGTTGGGTGTAAGAACTGAACATGTTGCTTTTGCAAACTGATTATCTATCTAGAAAATGTTGTAGTTGTGGTACTACATGATCTTACTAATGCTACTGCTTGTTGCGATAGGCAAGAAGTAGTGCTACTGCTTGTTGATAATGGTTGATTGCTTGCTGAATCTTGTTTTGCAAACTGAGAAGATTTAGAATGATGCATTTCCGCTGCTAGTGATTTCTTCAGTCCGACCTAATTAGTAAGTGCTTGTACTAATCTCTGCCATGTGTTTGTAACAATGCAAGTTTGGCTTCCAGATGAGATCTGGCTTTTAGATTCTTATGAAACTGAACGCATCTATGTTTGGCCATTTGTACTGTATCTTTCTGAACTGAACACTGCCATGTTTGGCAAACTGATGTTACGTGTATCTTTGTTGAACTCTGGTTATCTGCAAGTAGTAGTGCTCTTCCTGGATTGGAGTGGAAATTGCTGCATGGTGCTGCAACTTGTGCAAACTGATGATATGGGATTCAGAATAATGATGCATTTATGCTTGATTGGTCACTTTCTTGCTTCAGTCTTCTGTTCGACGGAATGCTTGCAAGCTCTGTTAATCCAGTAGTTAGAGAAGAGTTTCCAAGCTTTCATCTTTGATTGTTACTGGAAACTCGATGGTTATTACAATCTAATTACAAAATGATAATCACCAATTTTCCTCTAGTGCACTGTAAACCTTATAGTTCGTCGGTGATAAGTAGCCTTCGTTTATACAATTATTTAGAAAGCATTCCTAGAGTGAACACTTGAACAGCTTGTTGTCTCTTGTGTATGTATAACAGCAAGCAGTATGGGTTGAGGGGCAATTAGTACCAAACTTCCATTACAAACATGTCACTCCACTAGCTAGCTGGTAACTCAGTCTTAGTTTCCAAGCAAAAACAAATAAGCAAACTTATGTGAATATACCACACTTGATGTTCATCATCTGGTGCATTAGTATGCAGTTCTCATTGTTAGTTCTTGTTTTCTTGATTCATGTGTACTATATGATTCAGGTTTTATACTTTGCTAGTAGGTAGCTCATACTACCTGCTTGCTTCTGCTTTGAATATTGTGTTCTGCATGCTTTAGTCACTATGGAGCTATGCTTATCATCAGAAACTCTTGGTGATAATGTTATTCCTCATTTGGTTCATGTGTTGCAATTATATACCACATAATTATACACCATGTGGTGGACTTAAGTATCTTAGTGACTTCATTTGATGTGTGTATTTGTGTTAATTTTAAGCTTATGTTGCTGTGAAAATGTACCTCACTGACCGTCTGTCTATTTATTGTGTACTTCTTGCATGAGGAGGTGACTAGTGATGCGGCGCGCCAAGCAGCAGTAGGGGAAGGGGGTCTCCTGATCAAGGAGGCGGAGGAGTAGGGGCGTGCCCAGCCGGCAGCCCTGTCCTGCTCGTGGGGGAGGGGCAGGAGGGGTTTGCTCCTCTGCTTCCATTGCGACCGCGGCAGGTAGCTCCTCCATCTCCCTCCCCCTCTTCCCGTGCTCACTACTTCTGCTGCTAAGTTGATGAATATGTGATGCACTTGTCCCAAGGAATTTTAGAGGGATCTGTATGAACAAGTCATGTTTTTATTTTATTTATTTAGGTTGTTAGTTACCAAACAGAGAGGGAAGATGAGCTCCTGCTTGGATTTTTTTCTGCCAGCACATGATTTGTATGTATGCAATCATCATCTGATTTGATGCTACCTTGTTGTTCATGCTGTGTGCATTGATTCCCACAAACTATAACCTGATTTGATGCTACCTTGTCTTTTTTTCAATTGATATTTGTCTCATCCAACACTCTGACTATAAATGTGTTGTTTTAATCCTGATGATGATGTAGTACTATAAGGTGGACATCATATTCCAAGTCAGATTGTTTTTGGTTTGTACTTTGGACCCTGTGTGTTTCTCACATGAACTAGTGTTGTTGTAACATGAACTGTAGTAGGTCGTTGTTATATAAATGTGATCATTGCAAGGAGGAACCATTGTTTGGCTTCATCCCTTCCTCATTTGATCATTTTTATGGCCCATATGCATTCTACGTGTTGCCTAACTTGGCATGACGTGCACGAAAACTGTTTGGGCATCCATACTCTAGCTCTTCTTAATTTTCATGCATGTTTATTTCTAGACTTGATCTTACTACTAAATAGCTCACCTGTTGTTTTCTGTTTTCTTGTTGGCAGATATTTTGAGTAAATTCAAGACCAAAGATGTTCAAAGAAGCTCCAAGACATTCTTATATAGCAAGTTCTGTAATAATAGCTGCGTTATCTGGGAATTTAATGTATCTTCTCTTTGTTTGTGAGTGAAATAGTAATTATGTATGTGATTTAATGTATCTTCTCTCTGTTTGTGAATTTCATGTATGTTTCAGAATTACAATTTCAGTTTCATATGAAATAGTAATTATGTATGTGATTTGAAAATGTGTGCAATGGAAACATGACTCATGCGACCCACTTATCAAAATAATTTGACCACATTTGAAATTTCTGACATGTGGGACTAGTGTATGATATTATGATATTTGGGAGAAATGTAAAACAGTGGAAAATAAAATAGCAAAAAGTAAAAGATCATACGCTGTAAAAGGCCGCATCTAGAAATAAAAAGGCCAAATTGTTGGGCCAGGCCCATGTAGCTAGAGAAAATTAATAGAGAAAATATACACTAAAAAGGCCGAATTGTTGGGCTCGGCCCATGTAGAAAATCGAATTGGCCCGGGCTGAATCTTGTGCCACATCAGCTTGCCACGCTGGATGCCTACGTGGCCTGGGGAGGTTGCTAGTGACCAAAAATCCACAGTAGGAATATTTTGGTCGTAAACGTCCACGACCTTCTCACAGAGAAGGTCGCTATAGTCAGTTTATGACGGCCAGCTTTTGACCTTCTGTTTTTGGTCACAAAAAGGTCGCAAATGGAATTTTGTGACCTTTCAGTGACCAATAGTGGTGGTCACAAGTTGACATATTTCTTGTAGTGCCTCTACTAGCTTATTTCTGGCTTCTTCCATCTCTTCTTTGGCTTGGGTGAAGAGAGCATCTGATTGCTATTTTCGCTTCTTCAGGAACTCAGCTACATTCTCAAGGGTTGCTGCACGCTTTCTTTCAGCCTTTACTAATGCCACGAGGACACGAACAGCTGACGACTCCACCTGGCTTGTGTGTAATCCAGCATCATCTGGGAATTTGCACCCTGTGTCTAATCCAGCATCATTAGGGAACTAGCACCTTGTGTGTAATCCAGCCTCATTTTGGAAACATGATCTCGAGGTTGACCATACTTCCCTCCTTGCAGGAACTGCATCCTGACATGAAGTTACTTCTTTTTTAGATCAATACTCAGAGAAACCTAGATCCATTTAGTAGAAGCCAGATAAACAGAACTCGGAGAAGTGAATTCAAAAGGAAAAGAAATATAAAAACAGACTACACGGTGAGAACACCCACTTCCTACATCAAGTTAAAAACGAAAGCATTAGGACGACTAAGACTCTTCTTATTACACATCGAAGAACATCACGCTTTAGAGAAACAGAAACTACAACATATACACATTGAAGAACATGAGGCTAAACCAAAGCTCGTTTTATAGGTTCGGTGCAGATCCTCTTTAACTTGCCACGCTCCTTGAAGATGTCCCGAATATCCCGTGTTTGGTCTTCATTGCTCCTCTGCATGTTCACACTCGTGGTTTCAAAATCTCAACATGGGAAGAAAAATACTACTAGTAATACTCGCGCATCTTGTGGGCAACATTAAAGCACTCGTCTGCCATGTTAGAGCATCTCCAATAGAATCGCAATGCGCGGCGCTTTAAAAAGCGTTTACAGTGCTGAGATCGAGAAGTAGATACTAGAGAGTAGAGGATAGTTCTCAGCATAGATAGATACAAAAAAGATAATTCAACTACTCCTCGTCGTCTGACTGCTCCTCGGTGATGTCCTCCTCCGACGTCTGACTGTAGGCGTGAAGATACCGATCGTCGTCGGATTCCTTGGGCGACGCTACTCCTAGCCTCATGTTGAATTGAGCGTCCGCTTTTCTCCTACGCTTGTCCTCGCGATAGGCGGCTCGCTCCACTCTCCTCTTATCCCTCTTCGCCCTCCTTTGCGCGTAGAACTCGCGCTCGTTGATGATGTCCTGCGGGAAGTGTTGGCGCCACAGTGCAATGGCTTCCTCATCCATCTCGGCGATGCCAAGATGGTGCTCCCGCCTCCGGTTGTCGCGACGATCCTCGTCGGTGCTAAGCCGCGGCAGAGGCGCGAGCTCCTGCGCCCGCTCCCGCGTTGGCATGTTGGGGAAGTTCAATGTTCTATGAGGCCACCGGAGGCGCCATGCCGCTGCATCGTACACGCGGGCGGCCTCGGTGGCGGTGTCGAAATTGCCAAGGCCGAGGCGCATCCCGCGGAACCGGATCTTGGCGGAGAAGCCGCCGGAGGGGTGCGCGCGGACGCCGTGGTATCCCCAAGTTTCTCGGCGACGCGGCGGCATGGTGGCGCGGCGGCGGCGAGGCGAAAAAGAGCAGGGAGAGAGCGGTGGCGAGGCATAGAGCGGTGGGAGGGTGTTGGATTTTATAAAGTGAGCCGAACGCCGCGCGCCAAAACTAGCGCACGCCCGACCACTTTTTCCTGCGTGCGCGCGATCCTTTCCCGACGTCTCTGCTATCTCTACTCTCTACTCTCTTCTCTACGGTTATATTTATTTTATATTTAATATTTATCTCTACTTCCTTTACTGTCTACTTTTTTCTCTATACTTTTTTTTCTTGCAATATAGGTCGTCCGATTTATATCTGACAGATAGGAAGGAAAAAATGGGAATTTTGCAAAAAGGTACCCATTACCCCTCTCCAGATTTGCAAATAAGGCCTTCCCTCGTTCATCCTTTTCTCCCACAAGATAAACTACTCATACAAATGCATCTTGATGCGTGCAATGCATGGGCATCTTGCTAGTTCTAAAAACCTTTCCATCATTTGCCACACTGCTGGTTGCAGATGAAAAACCTACCCAAGCACAGCGCGATACAGGAGCGACACACAATTACAAGCTGATATTCTGTTGGACAATGGAGGCTATAACCAATTACTTTTACGCGAACAATAGCACCTAAGAAAATTAAAGGGTAGGTATGAACAAAATTGGAACTGCACATATACTGCTAAGTGATTCAATACACACATTACCAATCGAGGAGGATAACGATGGTCGCAGCAGCCTCTGTGAGTCATGGTCGGCAACGGGAGTCAGTTCATTGTCCACGACGGTGGTACTTCTGCGCTTGGCGTCAGCTTCCGAGAAGCAAATCCGAGACCGTTGAAGACGATGCCGGGGAAGAGGCTCCGTCTATGACAACGACTGTGGACCGGATCCAGTGCGGCGTACGAGGTCGTCGATGAGGCAGATGCGCTGTAGTGGACGAGTGCGCCGATGTAAAGGGGGGAGCATGAAGGCTGCGGTGCCGTGGAGAAGTCTATTTTGCGGTGGGGATAGAAAATGGGGAGTATTCAGGTGTACTACTCTGGGTGCCGGGGTGGGGCTGGCTGGGTAGGGTGAACCTGAAGTTACGAAAACAGCCCCCTACCAAGCATCGTACGTAGGCCTGTTCCGAAGGCTATGATGGTAACTTCCCACTGCTCAAATCAGGGTCGCGGGAGATTTTCCCGCCGACCTCAAAATTTTGTGACACTGGACTCCCCATGTGGCGTGTTGAGTGATTCGGCTAAGCAACTAGCGAGTAGTAGTAGTAAACTTTGCATATTAGGTTTGACCAAAGTCAAACTTCCTAAAGTTTGACCAAGTTTATATAAAAATATAAACATTTACCATAACAAATATGTATGATGTGGAAGTACATTCTATAATGAATCTAATGGTATTTATTTGTTATTGTATATGTTAATATTTTTTGTTATAAGCTTTCTGAGAGTTTACAAAACTTGACTTTGACCAATGCTAATACTCGGACTTAAATAAAAACGGAGGGAGTACGCATTTGTTTTCTTAGTTTGTAGTGAACTAATCATTTGTTGAAATTGTGAAATAAATATATTAGGCTATTGACTTCAAATGTAATGGTCTATACAATTCAATAGTTACAATCATTGTCGAATCCCAAGATGTATACAAGGTCTATAGTACTTCACAACATGCTCAAACTCACATAATCCCAGTCAAATGAGAATCTAAATGCATTTCATAGTTATTACTTTGTAGGATGCAACAAAAACAACCAAAACTCTACATCAACCATTATAGAAGCAACATTTTGACATATCCCATTGTGTGAATGAAATGTGCAGAGAGAGCTTTTGAAGATGGAGCAGATAGGGCGGGAAAGGTTGTATGTATGTGGACGAGAGAGTAGGAGACAAACCTAACGAGACACACACACACAGAGAGAGAGAGAGAGAGAGGAGAGAGAAAGAAAGAGAGAGGAAGAAGTTAGATCTATGAGAAAGATGGAGACATGTAATATAAGTGATTCTGTATATGTGGAAGGAGAAGAGACAACATGTTTGATGAGACAGCTGGAAAAACATGGACGAGAGGGGAAGGATCTCATGGGTTGAGGGATTGACAATTTTGTGCGGGGGAGAGAGGGATTGGTAATTTTGTGCAAGAGAGAGAGAGAGGGTGGGGGGAGGAGTCAGTCAGCCGTCGTCACATCACCCTGCTTCCAAATGACCCCGCATTCTCTAGCGCGGTGTGGTTGCCGTCTTCGATCTGCTCGATGCCCTCTTTGAAGATTGAGCAGTTGTGCATGTTGGGGTGCAAAGAAGCACAAGCAAGAGTGGTCGTCGTATAACCTTGGAAGGGGATGAATTGTGTGCTCGGGGGAGTGTGTGTGTGTGTTGTGCTGCGTGCGTGTGTGTGTGTGTGCGCGCATGTGTGTCTGTGTGTGTGTGTGTCGGATATTGAGCGAAAACAAACCTAAGGAGAGAAATGGGTATTCACGAAGAGATTGCGCGGGCCTTGAGGTGGGTAGGGGCTGAGTGAGGGTGTCAAAATGTCCGCGTTGATGCATATGTTGCATGCGATCGTGCGAGGGACGGACGAATCGAGAGAGATGGTTGTTGTGTTACGGATGCTCCTCTCTATCTCTCTCTCCCTCTGTCTCTCTCTCTCTCTCTCACACACACACACACACACACAAGTAAACTAGAAGACCGTTCTCTCATGTATACACAACGTGTCGGCATCTGTCTATGTCTCACTCATGCATGATCATTTGCACATTCACACCTCTCTATGTCTGTATCACACGCACACCGTCTCCACATTGCCCTTCCGCTACAACACACATATGGACACATACACACGTTCTCTCTCAGTCACACACACAAAATAAGTATTAAAAAAACTAGGGCGCACCTAAAACGTCCAAATCCAAATAAACACAAACTGGAGCTAAATTCAAATATATGGAAATGTTGCAGCGTCAAGAACTTTCCCGGGGAAAAAAAGTTGAGTAATATTCGAGGATTGTTTTCACACACACAAAAAGGTTCGGCGGATGTCCTTCGAGCGCGACACGGTGACGCACCGTTCGATCGACCGCGTGGCCGCGGTTCACGCGCTTGCACAGGATTCCGTATCATGGCTATGGTACAAACTTCAAAAAAAGCGCTGCCTAAGTCTAATGTTTACGTGTACTAGTACGGTTTTCTTTTAAGTTTGACCAACCTCATATAAAACTAAAGTAAGCGCCCATACCCGCACTCATCAATATGCCGCTGCTGCCGTTGTGCATGCCGGCGCCCGCCTGCTCCGGCCAACAATTTCTCGCCCATCACCACTGTGTTGCCGCCATCCCTGTGCCATGAAGCCGAAGGCTCGCCTGCTCATGTCATCTGCAGTCCCTCCTCGCCATGCCGCCGCGCTGCCAAGCACGCGAGCAGCTGGTGGAGCCGCATCTATGCATGCAGCGTACGAAGAGGAGGACGAGCGCATGCTGCAGCACGCCGGCGAGGAGGAACTAGCGTGTCATTGCCGTCTCTGCCCGCACGGAGGAGGCATGCATGGTGGCTGTCGCGGCGGAGCCGGTGGCGAGCGCGTCGAGCCTACAAACTGGGTGCGGACGCAGAATCTACCTTCGAGACCTTGAATGTCACGTGGATCCTGCAATCTGAAGGAGCAATTTGGGTCAGTCGACTCATGTGAGCCGTTTGATGCAACATGGATGGCTAGAAGGGCTTCTTCCACTTCTTCTGCCGTCTTCTTCCTTCGCTCCGTCGAACCTCTTTCACAAATCGACTGACCCAAATTATACTAGTAGTACGAACGTATTAAGTACAGTGGGAACACGAAGGTACGAGCAGTAGTACCAACTGCAAGAAGAACAGTAGTAAGACATAGTACTAGTACTACTCTACGTACTAAATAGTTCAAATAACGAGAAAGAACATAAACATAGTTCTGCTGGGGCCTCAACACAACACACCCATGAAAATAAACTAAGAAACGAGTCAGCTTGACACTGCAGTAGAACCAGCATGAGCGATGGCACTGCCACCTACTCGGAGTCCGAGTCCACGTCCTCGACTTCGCCCTCGTCCCTCTTCCTCTTCCTCTTCGCCGACGCTTCTTTGCTTGAACCGGACATTGGGCTCTGCTTCTTCTTCCAACCCATGTAGATATTTAAACAAAGGTAGGCATCCATTGCTGTGTACAGGATGTGATCTTCATCTAATGTCTTCGACTCCCATGCATGATGAAACTCGTGATGAGGTTTCTTCAGTTTAGCGTACGAAGGATCAATCATGGTTGTTGCCAGGGTCAGCATTGAAGGTTGAGAGGAGGACACTAGGCTTGCCTTCTGGAGATCGAAGGGCTGGCCTACAACGAGACCTCTGACACGGGACTTCTTTGTCGTTCTTAAAGCCTACAGTAACGAATTTCACTCTTTTGTCCTCGAGGAAGTTCTTAAAATCCTGGCACTCAACGTCGGCATGGCATATGTGGTAGACCAAGCAAACATTATGTACGCAAACCTGGATCACGGCGGGCTTCTTCCTCTCTTCGTCCTTTAGACCCTTCTCTCGTCCCAGGACTGTGGTGTACTCAACATCTAGCCCAGCGACCCACTCATCCTTTGAACTGTTGAACATGTAGGAAGCGAGCAAGCCATGCTTTCACCGTCGCGGATCCATGTGTGTAGATGATGATGAACTGATTGCCGGTGATGGCTCTAACCTGGTACTCAGTGGCGACCATGGAGATTTGGGAGGCCATGGATTTTGGAGGAGGGTTAGGAGAAGTTGAACTGTTGTACCCCGCAAAAACTGGGAGCAAACTAATGTGAAAGGACGGGACGACTGGGAGCGAACTGTTGTGAGGTAGAAGACGAGGACGAATAGAGTGTGCGAACAGCATGGGGTTGCTGGCTTGCCCGGTGGATAAACAGGTGCAAGCCCCCAAAGAGTTCTCGAGAACTATGCGGGACCCACTAGATGTCATGTCTACTAGACCCATATCGTAGGCCTGACGGTATAGCTTCTGCCTGTTCACACGCCATGCCGGCGCGTGGATGTAACTTCACTTAATTCCGTCAACCATCGTGCCTCCCATGACCTTCGCCTCCCTCGCGCGGTCGCGCCCTTTGAGACTTCGACCGGCTAAAAATGAGCAATTTTTTTGCCTACTCCGCATGCATGATACTCCCTCTGGTCCTTTTTACTCCCGTCAACCGTTTGCAAAGTGTTTGACCAAATATATACTTTTTTAAACACCACCATATATTAATTAACCATCCACACCAGTACACTCATTCGATACAATATTCACCACACATGGCGGTACATTATTTACAAGAAAAATACCATCTAATCTATTGTCAAAGCTATACTTAGCGATTAAGTGTGCCACCTTATTGGCCGAACGGCTAATCTTTGACAATTGAAGATTGTTGATCAACTTTGAGATGCTCAACGCTTTCATCTTCAGGTCACGCATAGCAGACCTGTCATAGTCCCCCGATGCAAGAGACGCTACCACAAAAGCGCAATCAGTCTCTAAAATTACAGGATTATGAAGAGAAATACCTATGTAGAGACCTGCAATGCAAGCCCTAAGCTCCGCTTCCTCCACGCTTTGACAGGCATCAATGAAATCCCACGACCAAATTTATACTAAAAATATCAATATCTACAATACTGATTATAATGAGTATAAGAACTACATTTTATAATGAGTGTAAAAATATTGATTTGACATTGTGAATGTTGATACTCCCTCCGTCTAGGTGAGTAAGTCATCTTAGGCTATGCACCGTGACCAAGGAGGAGTGGAAAACGAGAGACATTAATGTTTATTTGCTAATTAAATAGTATTGCATGCAATGAACTAACCACTGCATGTCATGTTTGATAGTCTCAGGTCATTAAAAGCATGCACACCCTCATCTCTTATTGGTTGATATGTCAAGAAACAAGAAACGAGGTAGAAGTAAATGCACCGCGCCTACGTGTTTTGGGATTATTTTGTTTTCGTAAGATGACTTACACACCTAGCTATTAGAGTACCACTACCTCCCTTCTAGTTTAAAGGGCTCGGCTCAAAATTTTCACCTATTCTTAGCAAGATAGTAGAGGAGGTGGAATAGTTTTTGAAGTCTGCAAAAGTACTCAACTAATGATGTCGTTCTTCACAAAAAAATGTGTTTACCAATGCATGCATGAACACTAGTTAGTCTAACCCCCCTCTCTTCTTTAATTCATTGCCACATCAGCATGTTTGCTATTCCCGTGTACCAGCTAAGATACCACCATGATGGCTAGCCTTAATCATCGCATGCAATAGTTTAGTGCACCTTGAAATATGAACATGTGTGGGGCGTCTATGTTTTTAATGACTTGACACTATACCTAGCCCGACATGCAAGATGACTTATTATGCACCGTTCCCCATACCTGCAGGAAGCCCATTCTTCTCCAAATCTTTTCCTCTCCATGTGTGGAAATAATATGCCTGCCAAACAGTCCTTCTCCCTCCGGCGGTCCCACCACTCCACCCTGTGTGAAAAAATCTGCATGCATGACTCTCCTCCCCCCACACTCGTCCAATCCGTTGTGACCAGCAATATTTCCACCCCTTCGTTCCCCCGTAATTTACTCCAACAAATATGCCCACGTAGCTTTTACTTAACTTCAGGTGCATTGGGTCACTGACATATGGGCCCAGCAGTGTACTGGCCCACATGTCAGTGATGCAACTGGACATGCAGTTAAGTCAGTGTAGCTCAGTCCATATCTTACGTAGGTGTGCCATTGCTTGCTATAAATACTGCGCCTCCCATGACATCGCTATCTCCTCACCCTCACGTTCACGTTCATCGCTATCTCCTCCCCCTCCCTCTCACGTCGACCACCATGGCATCTCCCCTCCCAAGCCCTAGGAGCCCCTCGCTGCACCATGCGGACGGTCACGCGTCGCCTTTCCGTTCCTCGCCGCCACTAGTCGAGGAGGATGCGTCGGCATTCTGCTCCTCGCCGCTATGCGATGCGTCGCCATTCCATTCCACGCCGCCACTAGTCGAGGAGGACGCGTCCGTGTTCCGCTGCTCGCCGCGATGCGATGCGTCGCCGTTCCGTTCCTTGCCGCCACTAGTCGAGGAGGACGCGTCGGCGTTCCGCTCCTCGCCGCGACGCGTCGAGGTGGACGCGTCGGTGTTCTCAATCTCGCCGGCACACGCGTCGGAAGACGCGTCAGCTCCCCACTACAAGGAGAACGCCGCGCCACCCACCGAGCCCCCCAGCCTTGAGGAGCTTTGAAAAGAAATGGATGTCGCCTTGTGGGAGGCTTTGCCTCCAGCAGAGCGCGCCAAAATAGAGGCGGAGAAGAAGGCCGAGGAAGAGAAGCGCACCGCGCAACAAGCTTTCTAGGAGATCTATGTCGCGCCTGAGAGAGTCAAGCAATTGGTTCTTTGGCAGAAGGCTCGTGCGAGGGCCGTGAGGGTGGAGGAGGACGCCCGTGCCGATGCCCTGAGTGCAGTCGGGCCCAAGTGCCTCATCTACGCTTGGCGGTACGTGGACCGGGTGCACGCTTCCAGCCAGGAGGAGTACCTGTTGGCACCGGATCACCACACCGGTGAGATCCTCGCCCGCCGGCAAGCCGCCAATCATCACCTCGCGAGTTGTGAGGCTGAGGAAGAGGCGTTGTGTCGGGGCGCTGGGAAACGGCCGTGCACCAGGGCACTCGTGGCGTGCCGCAAGCGCTCCTGCGAGCGCCGTGGCTTTTAGGAGGAGTATAATTTTTGTTTCGTAAGGCGATCTCATTAGTTTTGGGACGAAAATGATAAATCCCGAACGTTCAGGAATTTTTAGCGCCCTTAATTAAGTATGTAAAAGGGAAAGTTTGAAAACTTTGTGTATTATTACGCATTTTGCAAGTACGTGCATATAGCACAAACTTTACTATATACTATCGGACTACACGTCTCTCTCGATATATGCTTGCAGACTGTGCTACTCCCTCCGTCCAGATCAATAAGTCATCTTTGTTTGTGCACGGTGACCAAGAAGGATGGAAGACTTGTACACCTAGACGGAGGGAGTACTACTATTACTTATGTACGTGCAAATGCACGTTTGAACATTACGATGTGGTTTTTGTAAAAGTGAAAAAACAGCACTAGTCAAGCTTGTGAAATGATTCAATGCACCGCGCCTAAGTGTTTTGGGATTATTTGGTTTTCGTAAGATGACTTACACACCTAGATGCACCGCGCCTAAGTGTTTTGAGTAACATTTTATCAGTTAAATCTTTGGTCAAAATTTAGCACAAATTACAATGGTGAGGAATAAACCAGGACGGAGTAGTAGTTTAGAAGCCCAAATAAATGAGTGAGGCGCCTTATTATTACTCTCCACTATGACTAGTCTTGTGGGAAAAGCTGGGGAAGCCACCAATAGAACTGGCCCTAGGAGTAGTAGCTAGGGATCGAGTGTGGGAGATGAACCGGAGAAAGTAAATCCAGAGAGATGAAATGCAAAAAAGACGGAGGGATGTGATGGTTGCTTTTCCGTTTATTTTACTAGGCCATTTATTACTGGGAGTGGTTGGGTTTTGTGATATGACGGCTTTACTGCCGCGCCACGAGCGGGGTGAGAGGTGAGACTCCCATGCAGTGCCGCCCTCTACACTTGTACTACATCGGTCGTGGTTTATTAGTCCCCCATTGAATTTGACTGAAGATTTAACTGACAAAATGTTAGTGCATGTCAACAAAAACTATATCGTTGGATTCGTATTTGAACATAGTTTTGAATGATATAATTTTAGGTGACATGCATCAGTATTTATCGTACTATATATAATGTTAGTTCAATTTTTGGTCATACCGAAGAGTGAAATGCATTGATCGGGGAGTTGTTTATTTTGACAAAGGATGTGGGGGTCATCTCATGTGTAACGGGTATCGCTAGGTTTCTTCGGATATTATCTCATCTCTAGAGCTCACAAACACCCGGGTGAAATAGATAAAAAGGTATCTTTTGCAAACAAAAGCGTTCAACTGTTCAGCCTGCATCCAAAACTTGTGAAGAAATAACACTTATTGTGCTTTGCAAGAACTGATCTTTAAGAATTAGTTTTTGAGTATCGATTGTTATACATGTTGGCTACAGATGACATGGCACTTTCTTATAGTCAACAGTTGGCTATACTATTAAGTAATATTAACCATGCCCTTATACACCTAGACGGAGGGATTAAATCAGGATGACTTGCAAGGGGGCAGAGGAGATGTAAGAAATGGTTCATCGTAAGTCTTTCACCAGTACTGTAGTAAAAATTCATACATGGAAGATTCTAGACTAAACCATAAACGGATACACTTTTATTCATGCACGATACTCCAATAGAGCAAGATCTTGCATGGAAGTCTCCACATGCTTAGACAGCGGATTACATTGAGCGAAGACTAATGATCAACATTTAACTTGATAATGCATATTTTTTTTAGAAGAACAGGGAGGCTCCTTCCCGGTTCCATTATCAAATGAAACCCAAAGTGTCTCACATCAGCTCACTGAGAGGAGTAGTTCAAAGGAAGGACTACGGCGAAAGCCACTCAAGTTTAATGACAAGCTTACAGAATCAAAAGTGGCAAAGACACGGGCCATAAGCGCCCCACACACACTACATGTTTTCTAAGTGCACTTGATAATGCGTATGTCCAGGTGAACCTCCTTGGAGTCCCCGTGCACCGAGTCGGTGGGTAAAGGATAGAATGGATGCCATGGGTTTTCCAAGTCCACATTGGCGGGATAGTCCCAGCTCCTCAGATTCCAAGTCTGTCCGATGAGGCCCGTTTCGCCGCCCACGTGACCCGAAGGGGTAGTAACATTGACCTTGCACCCATACATCTGCCTCGTGTTAGTGTCAACGTCAGCGGCGACGCCCCTGACACACGCTACAAAGAAGGGGCGGCGGCCTGCGCGGGCCTCGCCGGTGCCCACGATCAAGAGGAAGACGCTGCCGTCCTCCTCCGAGACTAGCAGGCGGCGGTGACCCTCCAGTGACTCCGGCAAGGTGAACCGGTAGCACGTGTCGTACTTGATGTTCTCCGCCAAGGGCCAGCAGTGACCGCTGCACGCATCCGTGAGGTGATGCACCATGTCCGCCGGCGAGCCACAAAACAACATCGGGCACTCATAGCAGTGGACGAAGGGCTCCTTGGAGGCATCGACCAGGCCGTCCATGAAATGGGAGTGGCTGTAGGGGACGTTGCGCCAATTGAATATGTGAGCAAGTTACTACGAGATTTAATCCGAATAAGCACAAAATAAATCATGACGGCTATAACAGAGATGAAACTAATCATGTGGGCTAGCATAGTAGTAGGATACAAAGTAGAAACATGAATTCTACCACGATTTCAAATAGGAAGGACAAAAACACATACGGTGCAACGGGAGCAGCACCATTGGCGTTGAGGTTGTCGCCCATGTCGTTGAGGAAGAGGTTGCCGAGGTTGGGGAAGAAGTCGTCGTTGGTGAAGTCATGGCTGCCAGCAGTCGCGAGAGTGCGCTCCCTAGATTTCAATAGCGCCCGCCAAATGAAGCGCAGGAGGGAGTGGCTATAGGGGACGTTGCGGCCGCCGAATGGAGCGCAGGAGTAGCACATGTAGCAGTAGATGGTGTCCTTACTAGTACTCCCTAGTCTCTATCTATCTATATCTATATATATCTACTCTTATAGAAAACCAAGTTGGTGATGATGGTTTGCCTGCCATCTTGTAATATAGACCGTCCGATCTATATCTGACGGATATAAAGCCAACTATGACAATTTTACAAAAGATACCCGCACCTCTCTCCACATTTACAGATAAGGCCTTACCTCGTGCTCCTCCCTATGTCTCTATCTCTACAAGTACTTTTTTTATAACAAATCGAATAGTGCTGCGCCGTCCACTGCACGCCCGGCTGAACACGCCTCCTCGCCCCCATCAGCACCAACTGAGTCTTTTCTAGGAGTAGGAGTAGAGAAAAAACCGAGTTGGTGATGATGGTGTGCCGTGCAATGCACGGGCATCTTGCTATTTTTTTGCATATAAGTCCAAACACCATGTAGACACGGTCTTTGAGCACGGTTCATAGTCGTTCCACGATCGGGCATCGAAGTTTGTAACTATTTTAGATTAGAATATACTACTCCTCCAGTGCTAGTAGTAGAGCAGAGTCCTACTCTACTACTCTACTCTAGCAAGCTAGGGCATAGTACTGTAGTAGGTACTGTAGGGAGTACCAGTACTGTGATCACTCAAGCAAGTTGTCTGGCATTGATATGACCCTACGTTGTTGGTATGTGTCTCGTAAGTCAAGCGGCATGCTGTAGTCATTATCACCTGTCCACTTTCCGTAGCACATATTTGCTTCTCCATCTTTGTCCGCACATAATCTCGTCCAAGCTTCCATCCCCACTAAGGCGCCTCCCCCCCTCGTCCGAAACCCAAGCACTAACAATGGCATAACCGAGCAGCATCCACCGAAAGACTGGCTGGAATTCGCTCCCCACAGAGGTAATCAAGCTCATTGTTTCGCGTGTGGACAATCTTAGTACCATGCCGCTCGCCGCGTGCTCGTCGGGGCTGTACCGTTTACTCAAAGCCCTCAGGCCGGAGCTTTTTAAGCCAGCTCCTTGCTTGCTGATGTCGCCTGATCTTCAGAAATGGCATGTCACGCAGCATAACGATCGTAGGGTGGCGAGCATAACCCCCTTCATTGCGATCCGATCCCCGTCAGCCTCAACTACATTAACGGTATGTACTGGGTCGGCATGAACATGTCTTAGATGGTGCTCGTCGATGGTCGTGGCAGCTGGATGCTCATGGAGGTCTACACCCGGTGATTGATCCCCCTTCCTTCGATTAACACTGCACTGCTTTGGCACCGCGGCCCAGAATACTCGGAATCTTACAGTAGCCAACATGATACCAAGTTTGATTTTCTCAAGGTTGTAATCTGCCAAGTGACTCTGGGAATTATAAAGATTTCAGGCTAATTGCGTTCTTCAACCGCGGTCTCGCCTAACTGACAGGTCACTGTGGTAAGTGGATAAATCTGCACGTCCATCGCAGGATCATACATCCACCATGGTTCTCTGATGACATTGAACACAAGGGCTTCATTTATGCTGTCGACTCCTTCTATGGCTGGATGTATTGCTGGCCTACTCCAGTCATCGCTACAAATGGCTGTTACAGCAGTATGTTACTTTCCTATGATATCATGATGGCTTGCTTATATTACTGCCAACATTTACTGAAAAAATATTCATGCTCATAACATGCTGTTCTTAAGATTGACTAAATCAAGAGCCCTTTTTTATTTGACTCCAACTTGATATGATGTTGTAGGCCGCCTGGTGTCCCTACCCTTCCTAATCCCAGAACCTTTCAAAGAAAAGTGGCATGGCAGTTGCAGGTGGTTCCTGGCTCGATCAGACGATGGCGAAAGATTGATGATCGTTTGCACGTATCGGACATGTTGTTTCGCGGAATACAATCACAGTCACTGCAAGGTCTTTGAGCAGGATCCCAGCCTCTCTGGGCCTTCAGGAATTTTTGACTGGAGGCTGGTAAGTAGCCTTGGCACACGCTCTCTATTTGTCAGACTAAATTATCCGATTAACCAGGAGATAACCGACGGTAAGGATCATGATGGCAGCGCGGTTTCGTTCATTAGGCAAAACTGTGTGTACACAGCGTACCATGCATCTCTGCATGCACCATACCCTGATATGTGCCGCCACACTCTACAGCCCAAAGTAGGAGAGAGGGTCGCAAGTATCAGACTTCGACCTGCTGGTTGGAGTTTCCCCCGTCAGGCACCCATCTGGTTCAAGCCGTCAGCTAATCTCCACAGCTTAATAAATAGTAACGTCTAACTGAGCCAGTTAGTTAGATGCGTACACTTGGTGTAGTAGGATCTTTATTTAGTTTGATGCATACACTTGTTCTTTTTTGGTAGCCCTTTTGTAATTATGGCTGATGTTTGGTTTGGAAGAGAGAGTTGCGTCTTCACTCTTCTGGCCTGCTTACTGCTTCTGTTGCACCCCCAGCCCTGGTTGCTGCTGTTGTTGTTTTCAATGTACAATCAGTAGTATATTTCGTCTGTTGGTTGAATATAAATGTGTTATTAGAATGACAAACACAATGTTTTGGAAGTCGTTGCACGGTTCGATCCTTTAGTGCCCCGTACCGTATGTAGCTCATACTATTTTTTGTACGGAACACATTTTCCACATGTTGATAACATGCAGCCCACTGATGAAGGCCCAATAGAGAAGCCCATAATTAACTGGAAGGGACGCTCTCACATGAATTTGGCCCAGGTACATGCTCATGGTCCCCTAAACATAAATAAGTAAATAAATAAATAAAGCTAAATGCTCATGCACCAGTTCTTTGGGAAAATAGGTAGCCCAGTATTTCTTTTTAAAGAATACCCAAGCTAGGCCTATTTGTTTTCTCCGAATTACTCAGCTGCAAATCTTTCAAGATGAGCAAATGGGATATTAGTTTTTTTTTTGAATTTTGTTCTTCACTGATATCTTATACGTATTTCATTGGATTTAACATGACATAGTACTAACTTATTTTTAAATTTGTTTTAGTATGGCTATTAATTTTTGGATTAAGAATATTTCGTTCCCCAGCAAAAATTTCCCACATATTTAGTTAATTTTTTGACCCTGGTACTGACCAGAAAATGGCCGGCAATTCTAAAAATGGAAAACGGGCTGCAATAAATTCCATATGAATTAGAAAATGAGTAAAAAATATAAAAATAATAGCAAATGGGTTGTACACGCCACAGATTTCGAGGCTAACTTGTTTACGCAAGGCTTTGTCAGTGAACACACGATTCTAGCCGCCGTGCTTCTTCAATCTCTGATCTTCCTGCTCCAGCCGCCTAAACTAGCATCGGCGGGACTGCCTGCTCCCTCCTCTTGTGGCCTGCTGTGATGCCGCGCAGGCTTCCCCGGCCCATCCTACTCCCTCTGCTGGCCTGGCCGCACGCAATCAACTGCCTCCTTATTACGTGAAAAAAATGATTCCTCCCACTAACATCTGGGGCGCACTGGTTGGGAGGCTGACCTATGGGCCTACTACGTTGACGCGTACGCAGTGCTTGTCAACTTAGTCGACAAACAATTCTAGCAGCAGTAACCGTTGGATTTGAATCGAATGGTCCTGCTGCTTCTTCAATCGCTGCTCTTCTTGCACCAGCTGCCCAAACCAGCGCCGGGGAGACCGCCTGCTCCTGCCTCCAGTGGTCGGCTGTGCTGCCGTTGAGGCCTCATCGCCCCCTACTACTCCCACCGCTAGCCAGGCCCTGCGGCGATGACAGCCTCACACCGCAGCCAAACCAGTGAACCCTGGTACTCCTCTCCGCGTGGGCATCCACTACCGCGTCTTCCCCGGCTCCGCGTCGTCCCCTTCCTAGGCCTCGCCATCGTCCACCGCCTTGGTGCGCTCGGCGCGGCGTGGTCAATGTGGTCAACGACATTCCATCGGGAGAGTACTGTACGTGTAGAGGTTAACAGCCGGGTCCACGGCCACAGCCTAGTTTTTTTGTGATTTGCCAAGTAGTCGCTTTGTCAGGCCTGTTGGGCTGCAAATCTTTCAAGACGAGGAGAGCTTTCAATCGGTTGGCCGAGAAAATGGCCCATCAGTAATGAGAAATGGGCTGTACATTTTTAAAAGACATCAAACCAGCAGTTAGTTTCAAATATCTTTTTTCTCATTTCGAGATTTTAAATTACATTAATTTTTATGCGTGGAGAATTTGTTGGATTTTATATTGATATACATTTATTTTTAAAATCAGTTTGAATGTGAGTCGAAATTTCGGGCTTAAAAACAGTTCGAACCGCACCAAAATATGCAAAATTTCGTATAAGTTTTTAACCGTGGCCACAATATGGGCTGTAATGCTAACAAAAAGAATATGGGCTCCAAAAAAACCTTAAGAATTAGCAAATGGGCTGTAGATTATTAAAAATAATGGCAGATGGGCTGTATGCTGTTTTCCATAGATTTGAGGCTTTCCTTAAAAAAGGTTGACACACAAGTAGTGACTGTTGGATGGCCATCCAATGGTCGTCGTGCTTCTTCAATCTCTGCTCTTCCTGCTCAAGCCGCTCAAACAAGCGTTGGCGGGACTGCCTGCTCCCTCCTCCCTGCGGCCGGCTATGCTGCCGTGTAGGCCTCACCGCCCCACCGTACTCCCATCGCTGGCCTAGCCATCCCTCTACTCACCCACACCTGTTGTTATTCTCCGGCGACGGCAGACGAACCAGTAAACCCTCATTCAGTTGTACTCCCCTCCACGTGGGAAACAACTGCTGAGTCTTCCCTGCCTCCGTGTCGTTCCCTTCCTAGGCCTCGTCGTCGTCCACCGCCCTGGTGCTCTCGGTGCGGCCTGGTCAACGTGGTCAATGACCGACATGCATCTGAAGTGGACTGTACGTGGAGAGGCCGACAGTTGGGTCCACGACGCACACAAGGAAATGCCTCCTTATTACGTGCAAAATAATGATTCCTCCACCTAACATCGGGGACCCACCGAAAGGGCCTCAGTATTTCGCGAAAAAAACGTTACCGCCGCTGACAGCTTGGACCCACCAGCTATATCTTCGCATCCAAGGAAGTGCCTCCTTATTACGCACAAAAAAAATGAATACTCCCCCTGTTAGCTGGGACCCAGTATAGTTGCAGGCTAACTTGTGGGCCTACTAAGTTGACGGGGACGGATGACTTTGTCAACTTAATCAATATGCATGATTCTAGTTCCAGTGACCGTACCATGTCCATCCAACGGCCGTAGTGCTTCTTCAACCTCTAGTCTTCTTGCTCCAGCCGCCCAAACCAGCGCCTGTCGTGTCTCGTGCTCCTGCCTCCCGTGGCCGGCTGCGATGCGGCGGAGGCCTCACCACCCCCTACTACTCCCACCGCTGGCCAGGCCATCCCTCTACTCACCCACACCCCCTGTTATTCTGCGGCGACGACAGCCTCACACCACAGCGAACCAGTGAACCCTCGTACTCCTCTACGTGTGGGCATCCACTGCCGCGTCTTCCCCGGCTCCGCGTCGTCCCCTTCCTAGGCCTCGCCGTCGTCCACCGCCCTGGTGCTCTCGGCGCGGCGTGGTCAACATGGTCAAGGAACGGCTTCCATCGGACGTGGACTGTACGTGGAGAGGCTGACTGCTGGGTCCACGGCCACAGCAATGAAGTGCCTCCCTATTACGCGCAAAATAATTATTCCTCCACCTGACAGCGGGGACCCACCGAACGGGCCACCATATTTAGCGAAAAAATGTTTTCCCCTGACTCCTGGGACCCACCAGCTACACCTTCGCACGCAAGGAAGTGCGTCCGGGCAAAAAGAAAATTGATTCGCCCCCCTGACTGCTGGGACCCACCAGCTACATCTTCGCACGCAAGGAAGTGTGTCCGGGCAAAAAAAAAAGATTCGCCCCCCTGACTGCTGGGACCCACCAGCTACATCTTCGCACGCAAAGGAAGTGCGTCCGGGCAAAAAAAACAATTCGCCCCTCTGACTGCTGGGACCCACCAGCTACATTTTCGCACGCAAAGAACTGCCTGACAGTCGGGACCCACCTGGTCGAAGAGTACGTAGCGTTGTCATTCTGGTCGCGAACTTGTACGTACATATATACTGGTCGATGTAGAGGCGCGCACGTGTCGTAGTAGAGGCGCGTACGTGTCGTAGTAGAGGCGCGCACGTAGCATGTACACGTACGTACAGCGGCCAGGGTGCAAGAAAGAAAATACGGCCATGTATGTGTACATACAGGCGGGGTCTCCAACGCCTAGTCGCGCATACGTATGGCGAGGGCTCGTGTTCACGAGGAGGCAACGGAATGCGTCGTGTTCATGGGGAGGCAATGGAATGCGTCGTGTTCATGGGGAGGCAACGGAATGCGTCGTGTTCATGGGGAGGCAACGGAATGCGTCGTGTTCATCGGGAGGCAACGGAACGCGTGGGAGCCAACCGGCTTGGACGGAACAGGCGATGGAAACGAGGCCTGTCGTACCACAGAACAGAGGAAACGGACCTCCTACGGTCGAAACAGGGGTCTTGTTGATCGGGAGGGGTGTGGCGTACCGCAAAACGAACGAAACGAACCTCCTACGGTCGAAACGGGGGTCCTGTTGATCGGGAGGGGTGTGGCGTACCGCAAAACGGACGAAACGGACTTGTGTTAGAGCGCTATGGTCGAAACGGCGGTCTTGTTAATCGGGAGGGGTGTGGTGTACCGCAAAACAGACGAAACGGACTTGTGTTGGAGCGCTACGGTCGAAACGGGGGGGGGGGGGGGGGGGGGGGGGCGTACTAGAAAACGGGACTCCACGGGATACTGTTCATCTCCACCGTCGACCTCCTCCAGCTTCCACGGGCTACCGTCAACCTCCTCCAGCCTCCACGGGCTCCTGTTCATCCAGCCTCCACCGCGCGCTACTCCACCGGCTACTGTTCAACCACCCCTCCACGGGCACCCCTCCATCGTCTACTGTTCATCCAGCCCTCCACACCACATGGTCCTGTTCAACCACCCCTCCACGGCCACCCCTCCACCGTCTACTGTTCATCTAGCCCTCCACACCATGGGTTCATGTTCATCCAGAGGCAACGCCACCGCTCACTGTTCATCCAAACCCACCCCACCCCCCGGAACACTCACTGTTCATCCCAGAGGCAGCATCGATCGGCTTCAGTTAGCAGCAGTAGTAAAGGAATCGCTCCATCGGGTTCAGTTAACAGCCATCGATCGATCGCCCGGGTTCAGTAACGCGTAGCCTGCAGTGCAATCGCTCGAGTTCAGTTAGATCCCAACACCTCGCTTGGCTTCAGTTAGAGCCAATGCCTCGCACACACACGTGTACGTACGAGAGAAACGCGCATCGCTCCGCCCCCGACCTCCCACCGTAACCGGCAACTCCCCGAAATTTTCCTCCCCCTCGCTTCCACCACGGTTTTTTCTGTCATGGACGGCCCAAAGAATGTCATGCAGCTGCATCTCCGGCCCTCCCAGGATGAAAAGCCCATTTTTTGTCATGATTTTTGTCATAGAAGTAGGAGCCCACCACATCTATGATGATACCGAGTTTTGTCACAATTATCATCATAGAAGTGTCATATGTATGACAGAAAAAAAGTTCGTTCGACCCAAAATGTCACAGATGTGTCTTTTTTTGTAGTGTTATTACATGTGTGAATACATAGACAAAACATATAGTCCCTAGTATGCCTCTACTTGAATAGTTGGTTAATCAAAGATGGTTATGTTTCCTAACCATGGACATGTGTTGTCATTTGATGAACGAGATCATATCATTAGGTTAATGATGTGATGGACATGACCCATCCGTTTGCTTAGCATTATGATCGTGTTAGTTTCATTGCTACTGCTTTCTTCATGACATATACAAGTTCCTCAGACTTTGACATTATGCAACTCCCGAATACCAGAGGAACACTTTTTGTGCTACCAAATGTCACAACGTAAATGGGTGATTATAAAGGTGCTCTACATGTGTCCCCGAAGGTGTTTGTTGGGTTGGCATGGATCGAGATTAGAATTTGTCACTTCGTGTTTCGGAGAGGTATCTATGGGCCCTCTCGGTAATACTCATCACTATAAGCCTTGCAAGCATTGTGAGAGTTAGTTGCGGTATGAAGTATTATGGAACGAGTAAAGAGACTTGTCGGTAACGAGATTGAAGTAGGTATTGAGATACCGATGATCGAATCTCGGGCAAGTAACATACCGATGACAAAGGGAGCAACGTATGTTGTTATGCAGTTTGACTGATAAAGATCTTCGTAGAATATGTAGGAACCAATATGAGCATCCAGGTTCCGATATTGGTTATTGACCGGAGATGTTTCTCGGTCATGTCTACATAGTTATCGAACCCGTAGGGTTCGCACGCTTAACATTCGATGAAGATTTGTATTATGAGTTTATGTGATATGTTGTACCGAAGATTGTTCGGGGTCCCAGATGTGATCACGGACATGACGAGGAGTCTTGAAATGGTCGAGACATAAAGATTGATATATTGGACGGCTATATTCGGACACCGGAAGTGTTCCGTAGAAGTTTTGGATACAGCCGGAGTGCCGGAAGGGTTATCGGAACTACCGGAGAAGTAATGGGACTTATTGGGCCTAAGGGATAGAGAGAGGGGCGGCCAAGGACTGGCCGCGCGTCCCCCCATGGGCCTAGTACTAATTGGACTAGGGGGGCGGTGCCCCCTCCTTCCTTCTCCTCCCCCTCCTTCCTTCTTCTCCTAGTAGGACTAGGAAAGGGGGGAGTCCTACTCCTACTAGGAGGAGGATTCCTCCCCCTTGGTGCGCCCTAGAGGGCCGACCGGCCTCCCCCTTGCTCCTTTATATACAGGGGCGAGGGGGAACCCTAGAACCCACAAGTTGACAATTGTTTTAGCCGTGTGTGGTGCCCCCCTCCACTGTTACACACCTCGGTCATATCATCATAGTGCTTAGGCGAAGCCCTGGCTGGTAACTTCATCATCACTGTCACCACACCGTCGTGCTGACAAAACTCTCCCTCGGCCTCAACTGGATCAAGAGTACGAGGGACGTCTCCGAGCTGAATGTGTGCTGAATGCGGAGGTGTCGTATGTTTGGTGCTTGGATCGGTTGGATCATGAAGATGTTCGACTACATCACCCGTGTTAACTAAACGCTTCCGCTTTCGGTCTATGAGGGTACGTGGACACACTCTCCCCTCTCGTTGCTATGCATCACATAGATAGATCTTGCGTGATTGTAGGATTTTTTTTTGAAATTACCGCATTCTCCAACAACTAATAATTCACATTATACTAGACAAATGGAATGAAGAAGGACCATGTTGAAAATATTATCTCCTTATGGCGCATATAGTTGGTTTTGTTAACTTGTTAGGCATGATAGACGCAATATATTTTTTGTAATGTTTATCTTCTCTCTTTCTTGCCTCTCAAGATGTAATCTCAATTGCATGTATGCGATCATGGGATAAGCCCCATCAATGAAATAAATATCCGTGGCTCTCTCTATGGTCTCATAGTTTTACATGGTATCAGAGCGTCGTCTTCCCCTTCGTCGTTAACCAAAATCCACCAGATCGATCAATCCTTCGATCTTGATCATGTCGTCTTCCTCCACCATCCACAACACCTCTGGACTTGGTTCCCAGGTCGCAGGAAAACTCACCCGAGAGAATTATCTCCTCTGGAAGGCACAGATCATGTTGCACTTCCTTGGTGCGGGCTTGTATGGCTATCTGGACGACACCATGGCTGAACTAGGGAATATGCTCCTCTCGAAGGACAAGGATGGCAAGGATCAGACGATCCCAAACCCGACATATAAAAGACTTGATCTTGTTGTTGCCAATGTTACTATCTTAACTAACTTTGTTATACTTGAGATGCTCGAGGACGACAACATGTCGATTATCCTTGGTAGACCATTTTTGAATAATACAAGGGTTGTTATTGATTGTAATAAAAGCAAGGTCACTTTTCATATCAACGGTAATGAGCATATGGTGCATTTTTCTGAAGAAACAATTCCAAGTGAATAGTATTAATGTTATTGAAAAATCTTTGACAATCACTATTTGAAGTTTTCAACTACCTATACCTACTGCCAAAAATAAATATGAAATGCTTATTGTTGGGGACATTCATATCCCCATTGAGGTAACTTAGTGTTTCATGAAAGTTCTTCGGTTTCATGCCAATCGAAAGTGGTTGTTAATAAGACTTGATCAACCTTATTAATGGATCATTTTTTAGAGGAATGAAGTCGATGAATTTAGTAAGCACTACCTTCTGTCCCTACCTTTTATTTTCTTCTTTTCTTAGTTAAATAAAATAAAATACCTTATTTTGTCTGTTTTCTGATTTTCCTATGCAATAAAAAAATGACCCAAAAATAAAAGTTCTCAGAATGCTCTGACATTTCAATATGATTTTTTCTGAATATTTAAGAATTTTTAGTGCAAATAACATTAAAGGGAGGTGCTCCAGGTGAGCACAACCCACATGGGCACGCCAGCACCCCCAGGCGTGCCCTGGTGGGTTGTGGGCCCCCTCACTTATATCTTCATCCCATGTCACCACATACCTCTAGGAAAAAAATCACCATTGCTCTCTCTCTCTCTCTCTCGTGTTCTTGCTCTCAAACCCATGGATTTCGATCTCTTTGCTCGAACCTCTGTTTTCGAAACTGTTTCGGGGGATTGTTGCTTGGTATGTGCCTCCTCCATTAGTCCAATTAGTTTTTGCTTTAGTGGTTTATATTTTGAATAATTAGTTGCTATTGGTGCTGTTGTAGATGAGCTTGCATGTTGAATTCTTGGAGTTCTATGTAGTTTGAATGCTTGTTATGGCCTCTATGCATCCCTATGAGTAGTTGTTATCAATCTTGTAAAGTTTTGTTGACAAAAATTTGTGAACCAAAAAGTTTCAGAAAATTGTATGCGAATATGATGAACCTCTTTGGAAGGAGTTCTTTGAGGCAGAGGTCCTCGGAGGCATCATCTAGTAGCAGCTCCGTTCGCCGGTCTTATGTTGAACCAAGTGCCGCCACCAAATCATGTTTATGGCCATGCAACGATTATATGGTGCTTGTGGGCATTAAAGAAGAATTTGAGCAATATGTTTACAATGCCGAACTCGGTCCCTACATTGCTGATAAGTGCAACCAACACCTCAGCCTCTCTGAATCATTTACCAAAGAATTTAAATTCCATCCTCGTGAGTCCAGAGTATCATTTAAACTATATGACAATTCATTTACTATACCTCTGGAGACATTTTCTAATCACTGCAAAATTCCATTTTTGTGGTTCATTGGATGAACCACCGAGGTCGGAGTTTGAGATATTCTTGACCAGCCTTTCCTATGGTGAGACTAGAGGAGTGACTCAAGGTAGAATAAAGAGCATTCATTTTCCCTCAATCCAATACTTTGCACTATTTAATGGAAAATGCATTATAGGCAAACAAGATTGTAGTACACTTTGTGCTCCAGACTTGAGCCTTATCTGCACTGCTCTCACCTGTGAAAAAAGTTATAACCTTGGAGCGTTAATGACATGTAGATTGCAACACAGCGCTGGTAGTGGGTATTTTTATGGTGGAATTTATGCACATGCTTAGCAAGAGAGCTGGGTGTTTCACCTTGGCCTTATGGCCCCATCCTACCCAATCAGTACTTGGACTTCGATGCAATGAAACGCCATAAGATCCTTAGTGGTGAACCCCATAATTTTACTTATAATCTATTGTTTAATAAAAAGTCACTTGTAGACACCTTTTTGCCCGCACCTGCTCTCTTTGATGTTCATAGCAAGGGAAGATATTATGTTATTGAGAGCGAGGCCCGAGCACATAACACAGCGGTTGTGGCTGCATGGCGGGCTGAGGCGTCTGCACCCCAAGCCTCCGTGAGCTATCACTCCAACCATTATGTAGGCTACTGACAGAGATTACCAAGTTAGGCCAAAAGCTTAAGCTTGGGGGGAGTATGTATTTCCACCGACATTATATTCATGTTTGCACATTTCATTCAGTTGTCGGTGACCACACTTTTTTATTGTATTATTCATGTTAGATTTATTTTCTCTCCTTCTTCTTGTGTGTTGGAAAAACTTTGAGAAAATACAAAAATATTTCCTGCTTCTTTTTGATTTTTCTTTCTAGTGTAGTTAGTTGTAGTATTTAAGAAGAGAAAAGATTTTCTTGTTCTTCTTTTTGCTTGTTGAGAGCTCTCCGTGTAAATAGTTTTTATCATTTTTTTTCTTTCTTTAATTTGCTTTCTTTCAGAAAACCAAAAAACTCCAAGAATATTGCAGTGTGTTTCTCTGAATTTGTTTTCTTTTTATTAAGTTGTACCGAGGAGAAGACCACGATAAAAATGTTGAGTGGCTCTCATATGCATTATTGTTGATCTAACAGAGAGCCCATATTACCTTGTCTTCTCCTTTTTGAATAAATGTTTGCAGATTCCAGCTTAGTCACGGCAATCTTGCACTATTATTATTTTCATATCGTTCGGTCGTGCAAGTGAAAGGCAATAATGACGATATTTGATGAACTGGTTGTGGTAGAGAGAAATGGGTATGAACTCAACTTGTTCTGTTTTTGTAAATATGTTTAACCTAGTATCCATGATTCAACTTATTATGACCAAGCATGTTTGCAATGAAAATTAGAGATTATAGTTTCTCATGCCATGCTGAAGTATCTAGGAGTGGATAATGATTTATCTTGGATGTCAACATTGTGTTAAAATGATTGTGATGTAGTATGATGATATGGTATCCTCCTCTGAATGTTCGAGTGGCTTGACTTGGCACATGTTCATGCATATAGTTGAATCAAAACCAACATAGCCTCTATGATATTTATGTTCAAGGTGTTCATATCCTACTCATGCTAGTATCCAATGTTACTTATGCATAATGAATGTTCATGACCATTTTCGCTCTCTAGCTGGCCGCTTCTCAACCTAATTGCTAGCCTTCGCCTGTACTAAGCAGGATTTCTGCTTGTGCATCAATACCCTGAAACCCAAGTTATTCTAGATGAGTCCACCATACCTACATATATGCGGTATTACCCTACCATCCTAAGAAAATTTGCATGTGCCACGTCTAAAAACTTCAAGTAAATATCCTTTTTTGTGTGCCTGGATTGTTCATAGAGCGATAGGAGGTAGTCAGTATCTTCCATGCTAAGCGGGTTATTCTCATGATGAGTGTTTATTCACTCGTCCTTGCACAATAGGGGCGGTAATAGGGATTCCCAGTCCCGAACTCAAGTTGCAAATAATTAAACAAAACTCCCCCAGGACTATTGTTGGTATGGATGACACACGTTGTTTCGGACAAGCCATGGAGTGTGATTGTTGATGGAGGGGGAGTAAACCTTTACCTTTATCGCTTGGGAACCGCCACTGATGTGTTTAGCATGGAAGATACCGATAACTAATGGTCGTGAAGTAAACGAGAAGGGTGCATTTCTCAAAATTCTATTTACATCTATTTTAAAAACTTGAGCTCTGGCACCTCTGCAAATCACTGCTTCCCTCTCCGAAGGGACTATCTATTCACTTTTATGTTGTGTCATCACCTTCTCGAATAAGCACCAGAACCCGAGAGCACTATTGTCATCCTCATGCATTGAGTGTAGCTAATGTTGGGTGCATCATGACTGGATCTTTTCTACCATGAATTACAATGTTTAGTCGCCGCTTGAACTTTGGAGGTGCTCTGCATTTATGTTTTGCGGTCTCAGAAAGGGCTAGCGAGATACCACTACTGTCATATTATATCATGGTTGTTTTGACAAAGTGTTGTAGTTTAAGATATCTTATTATTGCTGCTAGTTGTTTATGTCATTGATATGAGTTAATATAATTTTTAAGAGTTATTGTCGACATGGTTAGTTATAATCATTGCTGAAAACCTGGGTGCTACTTAAGTTTATTTATGTAAACAAGAGCAAATGAGTTCGTAAAAGTTTTTCTTTTTCACTTTTAGTTTATCAACTAAATTGCTTGAGGACAAGCAAAGGTTTGGGGGAGTTGATACGTCTCCATCGTATCTACTTTTCCTAATGCTTTTCCTCTTGTTTTGGACTCTAATTTGCATGATTTGAATGAAACTAACCCAGACTGACGCTGTTTTCAGCAGAACTACCATCGTGTTTTTCTTGTGCAGAAATAAAAGTTCTCAGATTGGAACGAAACTTTGTGAGGATTTTTTATACAATAAAAGAGAGTTTTTGGAGCCAAGAACCACCGAAGGGGGGGGGACCTGGGTGGGCACAACCCACTAGGGCACCCCCCTCCTGGCATGCCTAGGTGAGTTGTCCCCACCTAGTGGCCCCATAGACCGTGAATCCAACTCCATAAATACCTATTTTTCCAAAAAAAATAGGGAGAAAGAATTATCGTGTTTCAGAGCTACCGCCACCTCCTGTTCTTCATCAGGAGGGCAGATCTGGAGTCCGTTAGTCGCTCTAGAGAGGGGGATCTTTGATCTTCGTCATCACCAACCCTTCTCCATCACTAATTCCATGATGCTCCCCATCGAGAGTGAGTAATTACATCATAGGCTCGCTGGTCGGTCAAGAGTTCGATGAGATTCATCATGTAATCGAGTTAGTTTTGTTAGGGCTTGATCCCTAGTATCCATTATGTTCTGAGATTGATGTTACTATGACTTTGCCATGCTTAATGCTTGTCACTTTGGGCCCGGGTGCCATGATTTCAGATCTGAACTGTTTATGTTATCACCATTATATCTATGTTCTACATCCAATGTTGCAAGTTATAGTCACCTACTATGTGTTATGATCCAGCAAACCCGGAGTGACAGAAGTCGGGACACTTCCAGGTGATGACCGTAGTTTGAGGAGTTCATGTATTCACCGTGTGTTAATGCTTTGTTCCGGTTCTCTATTAAAAGGAGGCCTTAATATCCCTTAGTTTCCAATAGAACCCCGTTGCCATGGGAGGGTAGGACAAAAGATGTTATGCAAGTTAAGCATGTATGACTATTTACGGAATACATGCCTACATTATATTTATGAACTGGAGCTAGTGCAGTATCGCCCTAGGTTATGACTGTTATATGATGAATATCATCCAACGAATTCACCAATCCAATGCCTACGAATTTCTCTTATATTGTTTCTGCTAAGTTACTATTGCTATTGCTATTGTTGCACTTGCTACAAAATCATTGCTACCACTGTTATTGTTACTATTGTTGTTGCTACTACTATCAAAACTATCATACAACTTTACTACTGATCACTTTGCTGCAGATAATTAATCTCCAGGTGTGGTTGAATTGAAAACTCAGCTGCTAATACTTGCAAATATTTTTTGGCTCCCCTTGTGTCAAATCAATAAATTTGGGTTGAATACTCTACCCTCGAAAATTGTTGCGGTCCCCTATACTTGTGGGTTATCAACCCTCAGCCCCGAGGGTGAACTACTCCCTCCTCATCATGGTGGCCGTCGGGATGATGAAGATGGCCTCCGGTGATGATTTTCCCCTCCGGCAGGGAGCCAGAACGGGGCCCCGATTGAGTTTTCATGGATACAGAGGATTGCGGCATCAGTGCTTCTCATCTAGGGTTCTTTCTGGGAATTTGGGTATTTCTAGGAATTTTTGGCGTTGGTCTCACGTCAAGGGGGTCCACGAGGCAGTGACAAGCTCGCTTGCCCCTCCCTGGGGGTAGGGTGCGCTATGCAAGCTTGTCGTGTCCTCTTGGGTCTTTTTGTCCCCCCATGAAGCTTCGGGGTCTCTTTTGGTCCATAAAAAATCACCATAAATTTTTAGACCATTCCGACAACTTTTATTTCTACACAAAAAATGACACCACGGTAGTTCTGCTGAAAACAGCATCAGCCCGGGTTAGTCCCATTCAAATCATACCAAAACCATATAAAATTGTTGTAAACATGGCATGAATACTTCATAAATTATAGATAGATTGGAGACGTATCAGCATCCCTAAGATTAATTCTTGCTCGTCCTCGAGTAGGTAAATGATAAAAGAAATAATTTATGAAGTGTGAATGCTAGCATAGTGCATAAATTTGATAAATGATAGTTCCAAACACTTTTTCTCACATCATTATATATCATAAATAGTAGCTCATCTCATAAAACTTCACATGATCAAGTGACAAGCTATTCACATGTTAAAGTATAGACCATAAACTTTCTTGAAAACTAACAAACTATGTTCTCAGTCATCAAACAATTGCAATTCATCTTATTTTAGGAAGGGTCTATGTAAGAGCTTGGATTTAGCAAATTCCACATACTCAACTATCATATAGTATTCCATGATTGCTAACACTCAAAGCATATTTTTAGAACAAATAGCATCCATCGAACACAGAGAAAGATAGGGGCTTAATGTTTCGCCTCCCAACTCATTTATCATATAGATCATTTTTAACAATAATAATTCATGATCAAATATATTTGAATGGTAATATATGCTTGGATCTTTCCCCACCACATGATACTTGCCAACTAGAGAATAATTGAGGTTGAAATGAGAAGGAATTATATTGACTCTTCCATAAAAGTAAATACATAAAAGTAAAAGAGTGGCCCTTCATAGAGGGAAGCAGAGGTTGTCATGCGCTTTTTATTTTTGGATGTGCAAGCCCTTAATGCGAAGGAACGTCGCGTTGTATTGCCCTTTGTGATAGCAACCTTTATTATGCAATTCATCACTTTTATTTCTTTACCATCACAAGTTCATACAACTCTTATTTTCCCTTACAACAAAATATCATACATATTTAGGAGCAATTTTTATTGCTTTTTGCACCGATGACAACTTACTTGAAGGATCTTATTCAATCCATAGGTAGATATGGTGGACACTTATGGCAAGAAACTGGGTTTAAGGGTTTTTGGATGCACAAGTAGTATCTCTACTTAGTACGAATGTTTGGCTAGCAAAAGATCCTAAGCAAGCACCACATGTTGGAGGATCCATAACAATATAACTTCTATACAAATATACCCAAACATAACTCATTATGTTGCCTTCCTTGTCCAACTTTAACTAATTTGCTCAAGTTTAAAAATAATTAATGGGGCTCACAATCATAGAATATGTCCAAGATAGTATATTTATATGTGAAATCTCTCTTACTTCAATGCTCTTTCATGAATTGTTCAAGTGACCAATGTTGTGTTTGCTAACTTTCAATAAACTTTACCACCTATACTTCTTATATATGAAGTCATTACTCCCCATGGGATAAGCATATGAATCATATACAAATTGAGATTTATGATATTCAATTCATTCAACCATTTACTCATAGGATATAAGTGGAGCACGAGAGTATATATATGACAAACTACTCCAAAAAGATATAAGTGAAGATCAATGAGTAGTCAAATAATTAAGTAGCTATGTGAAGACTCTCTCTCATAAAAAATTAGATATTAGTATTTTATTCAAATAGCAAGCAAACCAAAATAAAATGACACTCAAGGATAGCACATATCATGTGAAGAAGCAAAAACTTAGGCTCAACCAAAACTGACCGATAATTGTTGAAGAAGAAAGGTGAGATGCCAGCCGGGGCATCCCCAAGCTTAGATGCTTGAGA
Organism: Triticum aestivum; assembly: GCF_018294505.1. NCBI lineage: Eukaryota > Viridiplantae > Streptophyta > Magnoliopsida > Poales > Poaceae > Triticum > Triticum aestivum. Next base: position 631,997,637 of record NC_057810.1, read on the forward strand.
ATTATTTAAATATTAACTATGGATGCCTTGGTCATCCCCAAGCTTGAGCTCTTGTGCCAACTTAATTCCTCTCATATTACGGCTTCCCTAATTCTTAAAAACTTCATCCACACAAAACTCAACAAGAACTCATGAGATAAGTTAGTAAAATCAATGCAAAACCTTATTATTACCTAGTGTAACAAATCACTAGAATTATAATTTGACATTGAATACTAAATATCTCTGGATATTTAACACTCCTATCCTCAAACAGAATCATTAAACAAGCAAACATATGTAATCATAGCAGCAATCTGTCTAAACAGAACAATCTATAAAGGATTAAGGAATATCCATACTTATTTAACTCAAAAATTCTGAAAATATACCACACTGTAGAAAATTTATCATTGCTCATTGTGTCAAAATTTCAACATTTTGTCACAATCTGACTCTTCTGGAGAATTTACGCAATAGCGTGCAACTTTCTATTTTGAAACAGCAACTAATATACTTGCAAACTAAGCATGGTGAAGGCTATCCTTGACATTTTTATTGAAAGAAAAGATACAAAACCTTATTCTAAATGACAGAAAGCAAATCCTAACAAAAGAAAATGACACTCCAAGCAAAACACATATCATGTGATGAATAAAAATATAGCGCCAAGTGAGGTTACCAATAATATTGAAGACGAAAGAGGGGATGCCTTCCGGGGCAGCCCCAAGCTTAGTTGCTTGGGTATTCCTTGAATATTACCGTGGGGTGCCAAAAAAGAGCTTGATGTCTACTACACAATTTATTCTTGTAGATTTATGTTGGGCCTCCAAGCGCAGAGTTTTGTAGGACAGTAGCAATTTTCCCTCAAGTGGATGACCTAAGATTTATCAATCCGTGGGAGGTGTAGGAGGAAGATGGTCTCTCTCAAACAAACCTGCAACCAAGTACAAGAAATCTCTTGTGTCCCCAACACACCCAATGCAATGGAAAATTGTACAGGTGTCATACGTCTCCGTCGTATCTATAATTTTTTATTGTTCCATGCCAATATTCTACAACTTCCATATACTTTTGGCAACTTTTTATACTATTTTTGGGACTAACATATTGATCTAGTGCCTAATGCTAGTTCCTCCTTGTTGAATGTTTTTTGTTTCACAGAAAATCCATATCAAACAAAGTCCAAACGCGATAAAAACTTATAGAGATTTTTTGGAATATATATGATTTTTTGGAAAAAGAATCATCGCGAGACGATGCCCGAGGGGCCCACAAGGACGGAGGGCACGCTCCAGGGGGTAGGGCGCGCCCTGGGCCCTTGTGTCCACTCTGTAAGGCGGTTGGTGCCCTTCTTCTGGCGCAAGAAAGCTAATATCCAGATAAAAATCGTGTTAAAATTTCAGCCCAATCGGAGTTTCGGATCTCCAGTAATTTAAGAAACAGTGAAAGGCCAGAATCTGGGAGCGTAGAAACAGAAGGAAACAGAGAGAGAGATCCAATCTCGGAGGGGCTCTCGCCCCTCTGCCGCCATGGAAGCCAAGGACCAAAGGGGAAACCCTTGTCCCATCTAGGGTAAGGTCAAGGAAGAAGAAGAAGAAGAAGGGGGGCTCTCTTCCCCTCTCTCCCACTAGCGCCGGAATGCCGCTGGGGCCATCATCGTGCCAACGATGTACACCAATAACTTCACCGCCGTCATCACCGACTCTCTCCCCCTCTATGCAGCGGTGTAACACCCCTTCTCCCCAATGTAATCTCTACTTGAACATGGTGCTCAATGCTATATACTATTTCCCAATGATGTATGGCTATCCTATGATGTTTGAGTAGATCCGTTTTGTCCTATGGGTTGATTAATGATTGTGATTGGTTTGAGTTGCATGTTTTATTATTGGTGCTATCCTATGGTGCTCTCTGTGTCGCACAAGCACGAGGGATCCCTGATGTAGGGTTTGCAATATGTTCATGATTTTCTTATGGTGGGTGGCGTGAGTGACAGAAGCACAGACCCGAGTAAGTAGGTTGTTTGTGTATGGGAATAAAGAGGACTTGATACCTTAATGCTATGGTTGGGTTTTACCTTAATGATCTTTAGTAGTTGCGGATGCTTGCTAGAGTTCCAATCATAAGTGCGTATGGTCCAAGAAGAGAAAGTATGTTAGCTTATGCCTCTCCCTCATATAAAATTGCAATAATGATTACCGGTCTAGTTATCAATTGCCTAGGGACAAATAACTTTCTTGTGACAAAAAGCTCTCTACTAAACCTAACTTAGTTGTCGCTTTATCTAAACAGCCCCTACTTTTTATTTATGTGCTCTTCATTATCTTGCAAACCTATCCTATCACACCTACAAAGTACTTCTAGTTTCATACTTGTTCTAGGTAAAGCGAACGTTAAGCATGCATAGAGTTGTATCGGTGGTCGATAGAACTTGAGGGAATATTTGTTCTACCTTTAGCTCCTCGTTGGGTTCGACACTCTTACTTATTGAAAGAGGCTACAATTTATCCCCTATACTTGTCGGTTATCAATACCTTGTTCTGGCGTTGTTGCCAGGGAGCAATAGCGTGGGGTGAATATTCTCGTGTGTGCTTGTTTGCTTTATCACTAAGTAGTTTTTATTTTCTGTTCTAAGTTGTTTTCTATCTTCAGTTATGGGTAGGAAACACAAAATACCAAAAAATTAGTTGTACCTACTAAACCAATGGTTGAAGAACCACCAAAAACCTATCATACTGTTGAAGCTTTTTACTTGGATCATCTTTGATCCCTATGTGCTCGTGTTGAAACCCCAACAAGCTTAGTTGAGGGCAAATCTTTAGATGAGCATACTTGTTATGTGCGACACCGCTTATCTCAAAAAGGGAAACTTTTACTGGATCAAATTCATCGTTTACAATGCTATGCTTGGAATTTATGTGAAATATATGATGTTACTTGTTGCTCTGAAGACCCTAAGAAACACCTTCCCTACCAATGTGAGTTTAGTGATAATGGAGTCGTATCTTCCTATGCTAAGGGTGTTTACAATTACTATGATGTTCAAAAAATTGAAGAATTTGTTGCTTTTAAGGGTGCTTATGAAATTTCTTCTTTGATTGAAAAGTATGATGCTACTCTTTACAAATCTAAAATTTTTGCCATACTTAAATATTGTTATGATAATTATGCTTCTAATGCCTATGATAAACCTTATATTGAGGACTCCTCCGCTGTCCAAGAAGAGACTAACATTTTGCATGAGTCTATGGAAGAAGAATTGATGAAATTGTGAGTTCATTAGATGAAAGAGATGATGAGGAGAGCGAAGAACAAAAGGAGGAAGAGCGGATTAGCTACCCGTGCCCACCTTCTAATGAGAGTAACCCTCCAACTCATACATTGTTTAATGTCCCTTCATTCTTACCGAAGGATGAATGCTATCATAATTGGTATGATCTCGTTGATTCATTTGAAATATCCCTTTTTGATGAACTTGATAATTGCTATGCTTGTGGCCAAGATTCCAATATGAATTATGCTTATGGAGATGAACTTGCTATAGTTCCTTAAGTCAAGAATGAAATTGTTGCTATTGCACCCACACAAGATAGTTCTATTATCTTTTTGAATTCTCCAAACTACACTATATCGGAGAAGTTTGTTCCTATTAAGAATTATATTGATGGGTTGCCTTTTACTGTTGCACATGATAATTTTGATGAACTTAATATGCATGTGCTTGCTGCTTCTACTTGTAATTATTATGAGAGAGGAATTACATCTCCACCGCTCTATGTTTCCAACATGATAAAATTGCAAGAAACTACTTACGCTATGTATTGGCCTTTACTTGATGTGCATGAATTGTTATTGTATGACATGCTGATGCATAGGAAGAGAGTTATACTTCGTAGTTGCAGGATATATGTTACTTTGTGCTCACTACTAAATCATAAGTCATTGTTAATTAAAACTGGCTTTGATATACCTTGGGATCCGGGTGGATCCATTACTTGAGCACTATATGCCTGCTTAATGGCTTTAAAGAAAGCGCTGCCAGGGAGATAATCCGGAAGTTTTAGAGATCCATTTATTTCTGTTGAGTGCTTTTATAAAGTTTAAAAACAAAAAATATAGAGGGGAACTTAAAACTTCACAAAAAGAGAAGGATTGAAAGGTGATGCATTGGTGAAGTGAGGGTCGACCTTGAACACTTGTGTTCATGCTCATGGAAACAATGCAGAATTTTTCATGAAGATTCTCACAAAAATAATTATCCCCTTGTACAAATCCATTGTATTATAAAAATAATGTGCCAAGATTTGCCTTTAGGATGATTAGACTGCTTGTTGGTATGTACTCTACAGGAACAGAAACTTTGGCTGTAGCACATAAATTTTCAATTTTTACTGGAACATCAAACGTTTCTAAAACTTTTTGCAAAGTATTTCTATACAAATTTTTTATTTTGTCCTAAGTTTTCAGAATTTTTGGAGTACCTTAAGTATGGTAGATGTTTAGATTGCTACAGACTGTCCTGTTTAAGACAGATTCTGTTTTTGATGCATTGTTTTGCTTATTTTGATGAAACTATCGATTCTTCCATGGTATAAGCCATGGAAAAGTTATATTACAGTAGATACAATGCAAAAACAAAATATGAATTGGTTTGCAACAGTACTTAGAGTAGTGATTTGTTTTATTATACTAACGGATCTCACGAGGGTTTTGATAAGTTTTGTGTGATTGAAGTTTTCAAGTTTTGGGTTTGATCACGATGGATGAAGGAATAAGGAGTGGCAAGAGCCTAAGCTTGGGGATGCCTGAGGCACCCCAAGGTAATGTTCAAGGACTCCCAAGCAACTAAGCTTGGTGATGCCCCGGAAGGCATCCCCCCTTTCTTCTAACGATCGTCGGTAATTTTACTTGGAGCTATATTTTTATTCGTCACATGATATGCGTAAATCCTGGAGCGTCGTGTGCTTTTTTATTTTTATTTTAATAACGCACCATGCTAGTATGAGACAGTCCTTGTTTATTTATAGAATGTTCTTTTCACTTCACTTATATCTTTTGAGTATGGCTTTATAGAATGCTTCATGTGCTTCACTTATATGTTTTGAAGTTTGGATTGCTTGTTTCTCTTCACATAAAAAAACCGCCATTTGTAGAATGCTCTTTTTCTTCACATATAATTGTTAGAGCATGGGCATATCTTTTATAGAAAGAATTAAACTCTCATGCTTCGCTTATATCTATTTAGAGAGTCGACAGGAATTGGTGATTCACATGGTTAGTCATAAAATCATACATAAAATTTGTGGATCACTGAATATGATATGTTTAATTCTTTGCAATAGTTTTGCGATATAAAGATGGTGATATTAGAGTCATGCTAGTGAGTAATTGTGGATTGGTAGAAATACTTGTGTTAAGGTTTGTGATTCCCGAAGCCTGCACATATGGTGAACCGTTATGTGATGAATTCAGAGCATGATTTATTTTTTGATTGTGTTCCTTATGAGTGGCGGCCGAGGACGAGCGATGGTCTTTTCCTACCAATCTATTCCCCTAGGAGCATGCGTGTAGTACTTTGTTTCGATAGCTAATAGATTTTTGCAATAAGTATGTGAGTTCTTTATGACTAATGTTGAGTCCGTGGATTATACGCACTCTCATAATTCCATCATTGCTAGCCTCTTTGGTACCGTGCATTGCCCTTTCTCACCTCGAGAGTCGGTACAAACTTCGCCGGTGCATCCAAACCCCGTGATATGATATGCTCTATCACACATAAGCCTCCTTATATATTCCACAAAACAGCCACCATACCAACCTATCATGGAATTTCCATAGCCATTCCAAGATATATTGCCAAGCAACTTCCATCATCATCATATACATGACTTGAGCGTTCATTTCATATTACTTTGCATGATCGTAAGATAGCTAGCATGATATTTTAATGGCTTGTCCTTTTTTATATCTTTTCTATGCTAGATCATTGCACATCCTGGTACACTGCCAGAGGCATTCATATAGCTAGAGTCATATTGTTCTAGATATTGAGTTGTAATATTAAGTTGTAAGTAAATAAAAGTGTGATGATCATCATTATTAGAGCATTCTCCCCGTGTGGAAAGGATGATGGAGACTATGGTTCCCCCACAAGTCGGGATGAGAATCCAGACGAAAAAAAGAGAGAGCCCAAAAAAGAGAAAAAAAGAGAGAGAAAACGAGCGAAGGGGCAATGTTACTATCCTTTTACCACACTTGTGCTTCAAAGTAGCACCATGTTCTTCATATAGAGAGTCTCTTGAGTTATCACTTTCATATACTAGTGGGAATTTTAATTATAGAACTTGGCTTGTATATTCCGATGATGGGATTCCTCAAATGCCCGAGGTCTTCATGAGCAAGCAAGTTGGGTGCACACCCACTTAGTTTTTAGTTTGAGCTTTCATACACTTATAGCTCGAGTGCAACTATTGCATGGCAATCCCTATTCCTCACATTGACATCAATTGATGGGAATCTCCATAGCCCGTTGATTAGCTGCATTGATGTGAGACTTTCTCCTTTTTTTCTTCTCCACACAACCTCCACCATCATATTCTATTCCACCTATAGTGCTATATCCATGGCTCACGCTCATGTATTGCATGAAAGTTGAAAAAGCTTGAGAACATTAAAAGTATGAAACAATTGCTTGGCTTGTCATTGGGGTTGTGCATGATGAAATACTTTGTGTGATGAAGATGGAGCATAGCCAGACTATATGATTTTGTAGGGATAACTTCCTTTGGCCATGTTATTTTGAGAAAGGCATGATTGCTTTGAAGTATTATTTTCTTTATGTCAAATGAAAGACTATTGCTTTGAATCACTCGTGTTTTAATATTCATGCCATGATTAGGTTATATGATCAAGATTATGCTAGGTAGCATTCCACATAAAAAATTATCTTTTTTATCATTTACCTACTCGAGGACGAGCAGGAATTAAGCTTGGGGATGCTGATACGTCTCTGTCGTATATATAATTTTTTATTATTCCATGCCAATATTCTCCAACTTTCATATACTTTTGGAAACTTTTTATACTATTTTTGGGACAAACGTATAGATCCAGTGCACAGTGCCAATTCATGTTTGTTGCATGTTTTTTATTTCGCGGAAAATCCATATCAAACAAAGTCCAAACGTGATAAAAACTTACAGAGATTTTTTTGGAATATATGTGATTTTTGGGAAAAAGAATCATTGCGAGACGAAGCCCGAGGGGCCCACAAGGATGGAGGGCACGCCCCAGGGGGTACTGCGCGCCCTGGGCCCTTGTGGACACTCTGTAAGGCGGTTGGTGCCCTTCTTCTGGTGCAAGAAAGCTAATATCCGGATAAACATCGTGTTAAAATTTCAGGCCAATCGGAGTTAATCTCGGAGTGCAAAACAGAAGGAAATAGAGAGAGAGAGAGAGAGAGAGAGAGAGAGAGATCCAATCTCGGAGGGGCTCTCGCCCCTCCGCCACCATGGAAGCCAAGGACCAGAGGGGAAACCCTTCTCCCATCTAGGGGTAAGGTCAAGGAAGAAGAAGAATGGGGGCTCTCTTCCCCTCTATCCCGGTGGCGCCAGAACGCCGTCAGTGTTGGAAAGATGCCCTAGAGGCAATAATAAATTAGTTATTATTATTATATATTTCCTTGTTCATGATAATCGTTTATTACCCATGCTATAATTGTATTGATAGGAAACTCAGATACATGTGTGGGTACATAGACAACACCATGTCCCTAGTAAGCCTCTAGTTGACTAGCTCGTTGATCAACAGATGCTTACGGTTTCCTAACCATGGACATTGGATGTCGTTGATAACGGGATCACATCATTAGAAGAATGATGTGATGGACAAGACCCAATCCTAAGCCTAGCACAAAGATCGTGTAGTTCATATGCTAAAGCTTTTCTAATGTCAAGTATCATTTCCTTAGACCATGAGATTGTGCAACTCCCGGATACCGTATGAATGCTTTGGGTGTACCAAACGTCACAACGTAACTGGGTGGCTATAAAGATGCATTACATGTATCTCCGAAAGTGTCTGTTGGGTTGGCATGAATCGAGACTGGGATTTGTCACTCCGTGTAAACGGAGAGGTATCTCTGGGCCCACTCGGTAGGACATCATCATAATGTGCACAATGTGACCAAGGGGTTGATCACGGGATGATGTGTTACGGAACGAGTAAAGAGACTTGCCAGTAACGAGATTGAACAAGGTATCAGTATACCGACGATCGAATCTCGGGCAAGTACAATACCGTTAGACAAAGGGAATTGTATACGGGATCGATTGAGTCCTTGACATCGTGGTTCATCCGATGAGATCATCGTGGAACATGTGGGAGCCAATATGGGTATCCAGATCCCGCTGTTGGTTATTGACCAGAGAACGTCTCGGTCATGTCTGCATGGTTCCCGAACCCGTAGAGTCTACACACTTAAGGTTCGATGACGCTAGGGTTATAAAGGAAGTTTGTATGTGGTTACCGAATGTTGTTCGGAGTCCCGGATGAGATCCCGGATATCACGAGGAGTTCCGGAATGGTCCGGAGGTAAAGATTTATATATGGAAAGTTGTTGTTTGGGTTCCAGGAAAAGTTTGGTTTTTCCGGTATTGTACCGGGAAGCTTCCAGAAGGTTCCGGAGGATTCCGGAGGGGTCTGGAGGTCCGGAAATTGTTCCACCACGTCCAATACAGCAGCATGGGCTGTAGGGGGGCTCCCTAGCCTTAATGGGCCAGGGGCACCAGCCCCCCCAAGGCCCATGCGCATGGGAGAGGGGAAACCCTAAGGGGGAGGGCCTCCACTTGACTTGGGAGGCACTCCTCCCCCCTTGGCCGCCGCCCCCAACCCTAGATGAGATCTAGGGGGGCCGGCACCCTCTCCCCCCACCTATAAATAGTGGAGGGGTGGGAGGGCAGCCGCACCCCAAGTTCTGGCGCATCCCTCCCCCTCTCCCAAGTTCTCCTCTTCTCCCGCGGTGCTTGGCGAAGCCCTGCAGGATTGCCACGCTCCTCCATCACCACCATGCCGTTGTGCTGCTGCTGGATGGAGTCTTCCTCAACCTCTCCCTCTCTCCTTTCTGGATCAAGGCATGGGAGACATCACCGGGCTGTACGTGTGTTGAACGCGGAGGTGTCGTCTGTTCGGCACTAGGATCTCCAGTGATTTGGATCACGACGAGTACAACTCCTTCAACCCCGTTCTCTTGAACGCTTCCGCTTAGCGATCTACAAGGGTATGTAGATGCACTCTCCTTCCCCTTGTTGCTAGTCTCTCCATAGATAGATCTTGGTGACTCGTAGGAAAATTTTGAATTTCTGCTACGTTCCCCAACAGTGGCATCATGAGCTAGGTCTATTCGTAGATTCTTTGCACGAGTAGAACACAAAGTAGTTGTGGGCGTTGATTTTGTTCAATATTCTTACCGTTACTAGTCCAATCTTGATTCGGCAGCATTGTGGGATGAAGCGGCCCGGACCGACCTTACACGTACACTTACGTGAGACAGGTTCCACCAACTGACATGCACTTGTTGCATAAGGTGGCTAGCGGGTGCCAGTCTCTCCCACTTTAGTCGGATCAGATTCGATGAAAAGGGTCCTTATGAAGGGTAAATAGCAATTGACATATCACGTTGTGGTTTTTGCGTAGGTAAGAAATGTTCTTGCTAGAAACCCATAGCAGCCACGTAAAACATGCAAACAACAATTAGAGGACGTCTAACTTGTTTTTGCAGGGTATGCTATGTGATGTGATATGGCCAAAAAGAATGTGATGAATGATATGTGATGTATGAGATTGATCATGTTCTTGTAATAGGACTCACGACTTGCATGTCGATGAGTATGACAACCGGCAGGAGCCATAGGAGTTGTCTTTATTTATTGTATGACCTGCGTGTCATTGAACAACGCCATGTAATTACTTTACTTTATTGCTAACCAGTAGCCATAGTAGTAGAAGTAATAAGTTGGTGAGACAACTTCATGGAGACATGATAATGGAGATCATGGTGTCATGCCGGTGACGATGATGATCGTGGAGCCCCGAAGATGGAGATCAAAAGGAGCAATATGATATTGGCCATATCATGTCACTATTTGATTGCATGTGATGTTTATCATGTTTATACATCTTATTTACTTAGAACGACGGTAGTAAATAAGATGATCCCTCATTAAAATTTCAAGAAAGTGTTCCCCCTAACTGTGCACCGTTGCAAAAGTTCGTCATTTCGAAGCACCACATGATGATCGGGTGTGATAGATTCTTACGTTCACATACAACGGGTGTAAGCTAGATTTACACACGCGAAACACTTAGGTTAACTTGACGAGCCTAGCATGTACAGACATGGCCTCGGAACACAAGAGACCGAAAGGTCAAGAATGAGTCGTATGGAGGATACGGTCAACATGAAGATGTTCACCGATGATGACTAGTCCGTCTCACGTGATGATCGGACACGGCCTAGTTGACTCGGATCATGTAATCACTTAGATGACTAGAGGGATATCTATCTGAGTGGGAGTTCATGAGATGAACTTAATTATCCTAAACATAGTCAAAAGATCTTTGCAAATTATGTCATAAGCTCGCGCTTTAGTTCCACTGTTTAGATATGTTCCTAGAGAAAATATAGTTGAAAGTTGACAGTAGCGGTTATGCGGACAGAAGAAAGCTTATGTCCTTAATGCACCGCTCAATGTGCTGAACCCCAAACGTCGTCTGTGGATGTTGCGAACATCGGACATACACGTTTTGATAACTACGTGCTAGTTCAGTTAAACGGTTTAGAGTTGAGGCACCAAAGACCTTTTTCGAAACGTCGCAGAACATATGAGATGTTTCGAGGGCTGAAATTGGGATTTCAGGCTCGTGCCCACGTCAAGAGGTATAAGACCTTCGACGATTTTCTTAGCCTGCAAACTAAGGGAGAAAAGCTCAATCATTGAGCTTGTGCTCAGATTGTCTAAGTGCAACAATCACTTGAATCGAGTGGGAGTTGATCTTCCAGAGATAGTGATGTTTCTCCAAAGTCATTGCCACCAAGCTGCTAGAGCTTCGTGATGAACTATAACATATCAGGGATAGATAAGATGATCCTTGAGGTATTCGCGATGTTTGACACCGCGAAAGTAGAAATCAAGAAGGAGCATCAATTGTTGATGGTTGGTGAAACCACTAGTTTAAAGAAGGGCAAGGGCAAGAAGGGATACTTCATGAAATGGGAAATCAGCTGCTGCTCTAGTGAAGAAACCCAAGGTTGAACCCAAACCCGGGACTAAGTGCTTCTGTAATAAGGGGAACAGCCACTGGAGCAGAATTACCCTAGATACTTGGTAGATGAGAAGGCTGGCAAGGTCGATAGAAGTATATTGGATATACATTATGTTAATGTGTACTTTACTAGTACTCCTAGTAGCACCAGGGTATTAAGATACCGGTTCGGTTGCTAAGTGTTAGTAACTCGAAATAAAAGAGCTACGGAATAAACGGAGATTAGCTAAAGGTGAGCTGATGATATGTGTTGGAAGTGTTTCCAAGTTTGATGTGATCAAACATCGCACGCTCCCTCTACCATCAAGATTAGTATTAAACCTGAATAATTGTCATTTGGTGTTTGCGTTGAGCATAGACACGATTGGATTATGTCTATCGCAATACGGTTATTCATTTAAGGAGAATAATGGTTACTCTATTCATTTGAATAACACCTTCAATGGTCTTGCACCTAAAGGAATGGTTTATTGAATCTCGATCGTAGTGATACCCATTTTCATGCCAAAAGATATAAGGTAGTAATGATAGTACCACTTACTTGTGGCACTGCCATGTAAGTCATATTGGTATAAAAACACATGAAGAAGCTCCATGTTGATGGATCTTTGGACTCACTCGTTTTTGAAAAGTTTGAGACATGCGAACCATGTCTATTGGTGTATACACATGAAGAAACTCCATGCAGATGGATCGTTTGGACTCACTTGATTTTGAATCACTTGAGACATGCAAATCATACCACATGGGCAAGATGACTGAAAGCCTCATGTTCATTAAAATGGAACAAGAAAGCAATTTGTTGGAAGTAATACATTTTGATGTGTGCAGTCCAATGAGTGCTGAGGCACGCAGTGGATATCGTTATGTTCTTACTTCACAGATGATTTGAGTAGATGCTAAGTGTATTTACTTGATGAAACACAAGTCTGAATCATTGAAAGGTTCAAGTAATTTCAGAGTGAAGTTGAAGATCATCGTGACAAGAGGATAAAATGTCTATGATATGATCATAGAGATGAGTATCTGAGTTACGAGCTTTGGCACACAATTAAGACATTGTGGAAATTGTTTCACAATTAATACCGCCTGGAACACCATAGTGTGATGGTGTGTCTGAACATCATAGTTGCACCCTATTGGATATGATGCGTACCATGATGTCTCTTATCGAATTACCACTATCGTTCATGGGTTAGACATTAGAGACAACCGCACTCACTTTAATAGGGCACCATGTAATTCCGTTGAGACGACATCATTTGAATTATGGTTTGGAGAAACCTAAGTTGTCGTTTCTTAAAAGTTTGGGGCTGCGACGCTTATGTGAAAAAGTTTCAGGTTGATAAGCTCAAACCCAAAGCGGATAAAATGCATCTTCATAGGACACCCAAAACAGTTGGGTATACCTCCTAATTCAGATCCAAAAGCAATAGGGATTGTTTCCTGAATCGGGTCCTTTCTCGAGGAAAAGTTTGTCTCGAAGAATTGAGTGGGAGGATGGTGGAGACTTGATGAGGTTATTGAACCGTCACTTCAACAAGTGTGTAGCAGGGCACATGAAGTTGTTCCTGTGGCACCTACACCAATTGAAGTAGAAGCTTATGATAGTGATCATGAAGTTTTGGATCAAGTCACTACCGTATCTCGTAGGGTGACAAGGATGCGTACTGCTTCAGAGTGGTACAGTAATCCTGTCTTGAAGGTCATGTTGCTAGACAACAATGAACCTACGAGCTATGGAGAAGCGATGGTGGGCCCAAATTCCGACAAATGGTTAGAAGCCATGAAATCCGAGATAGGATCCATGTATCAGAACAAAGCATGGACTTTGGTGGACTTGCCCAATGATCGGCAAGCCATTGAGATAAATGGATCTTTAAGAAGAAGACAGACGTGGACGGTAATGTCACTGTCTATGGAGCTCGACTTGTGGTGAAGAGTTTTTCACAAGTTCAAGGAGTTGACTACGATGAGATTTTCTCATCCGTAGCGATGCTTAAGTCCGTCTGAATCATGTTAGCATTAGCTGCATTTATGAAATCTAGCAGATGGATGTCAAAACGAGTTTCCTTACCAGTCTTTGTAAGGAAAGGTTGTATGTGATATAATCAGAAAGTTTTTGTCGATCCTAAGGATGCTAAAAGGTATGCTGGCTCCAGCAATCCTTCTAAGGACTGGAGTAAGCATCTCGGAGTTGGAATGTACGCTTTGATGAAATGATCAAAGATTTTGGGTTTATACAAAGTTTATGAGAAACTTGTATTTCCAAACAAGTGAGTAGGAGCACTATAGAATTTCTGATGAGTATATGTTGTTGATATATTGTTGATCATAAATGATGTAGAATTTCTGGAAAGCATATAGGTTTATTTGAAAGGTGTTTTTCAATAGAAAACCTGGATTAAGCTGCTTGAACATTGAGCATCAAGATCTATGAGGATAGATCAAAAACGCTAAATGGTACTTTGAAATGAGCACATACCTTGACATGATCTTGAAGGTGTTCAAGATGGATCAGTCAAAGAAGGAGTTCTTGCCTGAGTTGTAAGGTATGAAGTTAAGAGTTAAAACTCGACCCCGGCAGAAGAGAGAGAAAGGACGAAGGTTGTCCCCTATGCTTCAGACGTAGGCTCTATAGTATGCTATGATGTGTACCGCACCGGAAGTGTGCCTTGCCATGAGTCAGTCAAGGGGTACAAGAATGATCCAGGAACAATCATTGGACAGCGGTCAAAATTATCCTTAGAGGAATAAGGAAATGTTTCTCGATTATGGAGATGAAAAAGAGTTCGACGTGAAGGGTTACGTCGATGCAAGCTTTAACACCTATCCGAATGACTCTGAGTAGCAAACCGGATACGTATAGTGGAGCAACCATTTGGAATAGCTCCAAGTGGAGCGTGGAAGCAGCATTTACAATATGACCTAGAGATTTGCAAAGTACATACGGATCTGAATGTTGCAGACCCGTTGACTAAAACCTCTCTCAAGCAAAACATGATCAAACCCCAGAACTCATTGAGTCTTAATCACATGATGATGTGAACTAGTTTAGTGACACTAGTAAACTCTTTGGATGTTGGTCACATGGCGATGTGACCTGTGAGTGTTAATCACATGGCGATGTGAACTAGATTATTGACTCTAGTGCAAGTGGGAGACTGTTGGAAATATTCCCTGGAGGCAATAATAAATTAGTTATTATTATTATATTTCCTTGTTCATGATAATCGTTTATTACCCATGCTATAATTGTATTGATAGGAAACTCAGATACATGTGTGGGTACATAGACAACACCATGTCCCTAGTAAGCCTCTAGTTGACTAGCTCGTTGATCAAGAGATGGTTACGGTTTCCTGACCATGGACATTGGATGTCGTTGATAACGGGATCACATCATTAGAAGAATGATGTGATGGACAAGACCCAATCCTAAGCCTAGCACAAAGATCGTGTAGTTCATATGCTAAAGCTTTTCTAATGTCAAGTATCATTTCCTTAGACCATGAGATTGTGCAACTCCCCGATACCATAGGAATGCTTTGGGTGTACCAAACGTCACAACGTAACTGGGTGGCTATAAAGGTGCACTACAGGTATCTCCGAAAGTGTCTGTTGGGTTGGCATGAATCAGACTGGGATTTGTCACTCCGTGTAAACGGAGAGGTATCTCTGGGCCCACTCGGTAGGACAACATCATAATGTGCACAATGTGACCAAGGGGTTGATTACGGGATGATGTGTTACAGAACGAGTAAAGAGACTTGCCGGTAATGAGATTGAACAAGGTATCGGTATACCGACGATCGAATCTCGGGCAAGTACAATACCGTTAGACAAAGGGAATTGTATATGGGATCGATTGAGTCCTTGACATCGTGGTTCATCCAATGAGATCATCGTGGAACATGTGGGAGCCAACATGGGTATCCAGATCCCGCTGTTGGTTATTGACCGAAGAACGTCTCGGTCATGTCTGCATGGTTCCCGAACCCGTAGGGTCTACACACTTAAGGTTCGATGACGCTAGGGTCATAAAGGAAGTTTGTATGTGGTTACTGAATGTTGTTCGGAGTCCCGGATGAGATCCCGGATGTCACGAGGAGTTTCGGAATGGTCCGGAGGTAAAAATTTATATATGGAAAGTTGTTGTTCGGGTTCCGGGAAAAGTTTGGGTTTTTCCGGTATTGTACCGGGAAGCTTCCAGAAGGTTCCGGAGGGGTCCGGAGGTCTGGAAATTGTTCCACCACGTCCAATACATCAGCATGGTCTATAGGGGGCGCCCTAGCCTTAATGGACTAGGGGCACCAGCCCCCCCAAGGCCCATGCGCATGGGAGAGGGGAAACCCAAAGGGGGAGGGCCTCCACTTGACTTGGGAGGCACTCCTCCCCCCTTGGCCGCCGCCCCCAACCCTAGATGAGATCTAGGGGGGCCGGCCCCCTCTCCCCCCACCTATAAATAGTGGAGGGGTGGGAGGGCAGCCGCACCCCAAGTTCTGGCGCAGCCCTCCCCCTCTCCCAAGTTCTCCTCTTCTCCCGCGGTGCTTGGCGAAGCCCTGCAGGATTGCCACGCTCCTCCATCACCACCATGCCGTTGTGCTGCTGCTGGATGGCGTCTTCCTCAACCTCTCCCTCTCTCCTTGCTGGATCAAGGCATGGGAGACGTCACCGGGTTGTACGTGTGTTGAACGCGGAGGTGTCGTCCATTCGGCACTAGGATCTCCGGTGATTTGGATCACGACGAGTACGACTCCTTCAACCCCATTCTCTTGAACGTTTCCGCTTAGCGATCTACAAGGGTATGTAGATGCACTCTCCTTCCCCTCGTTGCTAGTCTCTCCATAGATAGATCTTGGTGACTTGTAGGAAAATTTTGAATTTCTGCTACGTTCCCCAACAGTCACGGCCATCATTGTGCCAACGATCCAAACCAACAACTTCACCTCCGTCATCACCAACTCTCTCCCCCTCTATGCAATGGTGTAACACCCCTTCTCCCCGCTGTAATCTCTACTTGAACATGGTGCTCAACGCTATATATTATTTCCCAATGATATATGGTTGTCCTATGATGTTTGAGTAGATTTGTTTTGTCCTATGGGTTGATTGATGATCGTGATTGGTTTGAGTTGCATGTTTTATTATTGGTGTTGTCCTATGGTGCTCTCTGTGTTGTGCAAGCATGAGGGATCCCCGCTTTAGGGTTTGGAATATGTTCATGATTTTCTTATGCTAGGTGGCGTGAGTGACAGAAGCACAAACCCGAGTAAGTAGGTTGTTTGCGTATGGGAATAAAGAGGACTTGATACTTTAATGCTATGGTTGGGTTTTACCTTAATGAACTTTAGTAGTTGAGGATGCTTGATAGAGTTCCAATCATAAGTGCATATGATCCAAGAAGAGAAAGTATATTAGCTTATTCCTCTCCCTCATATAAAATAGCAATAATGATTACCGGTCTAGTTATCGATTGCCTAGGGACAAATAACTTTCTTGTGACAAAAAGCTCTCTACTAAACCTAACTTAGTTATGTCTTTATCTAAACAGCCCCTAGTTTTTATTTACGTGCTCTTTATAATATTGCAAACCTATCCTATCACACCTACAAAGTACTTCTAGTTTCATAGTTGTTCTAGATAAAGCGAACGTTAAGTGTGCGTAGAGTTGTATCGGTGATCGATAGAACTTGAGGGGATATTTGTTCTACATTTAGCTCCTCGTTGGGTTCGACACTCTAACTTATCGAAATAGGCTGCATTTGATCCCTATATTTGTGGGTTATCAAGGTGCACTAGTTCGGTGAAGAGATGGTGATACAAGTGTAGTATGGATAGTAGATATAGGTTTTTGTAATATGAAAATATAAAAACAGCAAGGTAGCAAGTGACAAAACTGAGCACAAATGGTATTGCAATGCTTAGAAACAAGGCCTAGGGTTCATACTTTCACTAGTGCAATCTCTCAACAGTGCTAACATAACAGAATCATATAACAATCCCTCAACGTGCGACAAAGAATCACTCCAAAGTTCTTATCAAGCGGAAAACATAAGATGGAATTGTTGTAGGGTACGAAACCACCTCAAAGTTATCCTTTCTGATCAATCTATTGATCCATCCCTATAAGTGTCACGAACAACCCTAGAGTTCGTACTAAAATAACCCCAAATGATACACATCAACCAACTCTAATGTCACCTAGATACTCCAACGTCACCACAAGTATCTGTGAGTTGATTATATGATATGCATCAAATAACTTCAGATTCATAATATTCAATCCAACACAAAGAACTTCAGTACCACAAGATTTCTATCGGAGAGAGGAATATGAAAACGCGTATCAACCCTGTGCATAGATTACCCTAATTGTTGGAGATATGCCCTAGAGGCAATCATGTATGATGATATTTCCTATGTGTTTATGAATAAAGATAGTCCTTGGACATTATCAATCATGTGTATCAGCAAGTACGTGACTTGTTTGTGGGACTATGCATTGTATGATGACTGTCCTAAAAGGTCCCTAGTCGAAAGGGCTGTGTGGACGCGCAGCTGACTAGACTAGCATATGACATGGTCGATGGCTCGGTCTCACTAGCTATGGAGCATTGGATGCTAACCGGATAATATGGACTTGGAAAGGTCTAGTCGGATTCGACGTAGTCGGATCCGATTCGAGATAAGGTCCAAGTCGGACAGACCCAACTATGAGACACATCAATATCTCATATGTGAGTCTCTAGTACAACATGCGTTCTATGTCCTAAAAGACCAAATGCTACTCCGTGACTGGGTAGTTACAAAGGTAGGTTTCGGGTTTGTCCAATCCCATGCTGTGAGACATGGTCGAGCAAGATGGGATTTGCCCCTCCGATCAGGAGAGATATACTCTGGGTCCCTCGTGTGATCCAACCAGGATAAGCAGGGCCATGCGACAGGGATTATGAGATAATCCGGTTTGTGGTCGGTATCACTGGAACGAGAAAGAGGTCGGGCTAGCACAAGGATGACAGTCTCGCCTTGAGCCCAACAACATATATCGTGCGGCAAAGGGAACAGAAGTGTGACGCGTTAGTTCGCCTAACCAGCTTCATAGTCTGCTTGGTGGTCGGCACGCCTTGATAGAGGCCGCTACCAACCGTGCAGGTCATAGGTGATCCGAACTGTGACCAAGCCGACTTGAACCTAAGGGGTTGCATGCTTAAGGTAAGGAACCTACGAGGTCGGTTCGGAGGAAATTGGTCAGATGTGATCCGAGCTGGACTTGGAACGCGACCGAGTAGACTTTGGGCTTTAGGATCCGTGCAAGGCCCAAGTGTTGAGCTTGCGACGAATGCCTATAAATAGTGGAGGTGTGGCACACTCATTTGGTTGATCGCTTCAGCGCAGTCACTAGGGTTTGCATGTGGTGCGAATAGCCACCTCCACTCGATGTCGGTTATGTGATCGGACCTAGCAGTCTGCCTCACGATGTTCCTCCGGCACGCGCGGATACCGTTAGAGGTGGTGCACTTGTGCCGCTCCGGTGAACCTGTACGAGGGATCTGACGATCGGCTGTTCGAGGGAGATCGAACAAGGAGGAGACGAACCACGCGGACACGCTGCCCCAACTTCCGCTGCACAACACTGCGCATCTAGTGGTAACGATCCGTGATCCATTCCCATAGCATGTTCCTGGTCGTTCTACGCGTAGGAAAATTTTAAATTGCAGTCGACGCACCCTACCGTAGAACTCAACAGTGGTATCAACCATCGAGGTTAACAGTGAAACGTAAAGCCGAATCAGACCGCCGTGTGCGTAGCGCCGTGTATTTCATACCCGACACACAAACCGGTAGAATACAATTGTATGCATAACTTTGTTTTGCAGGTTTGATGTGAATACTATGGCTCATGTGTATGTGATGCATGTGTGTAATTTATACGTGGCCTGCGTGTCATGTTTGTCAGCCGGCAGGAGCAAAAGTGTTGTCATTATATTGTATAACGACCTGCGTGTTGACTTGTGACTCTATGTAAAATTCATTACTAGTTGTAGTAGTTGGATAATAGAGATCAGGTTGGTGGCTTGGCGTCCCGGCGTGACAAACAAGATGGAGTTCGTAGATGGTCATCAGAGTCGGAGCCGGCCTGGAAGAACGTCCTTGAAGGAGCCATACTATTTCACAATATGTGTTTATTTGTGATTGTTATGCTTCTTTGTTTCTATGCATGTTAGAATGTTAGAATGATCCCTCATGAATATCAAGCAAATTGCCATCCCCGATGTTGCACCTTCGCATGTCAAGTACGTCTAGTAGTGGGCTCATAAAATTGGGGTGCTGCTGGGTGTCCTTGAACTGAAGGGTTCGTGTCGAACACGGACATGCACTACATCAGCTTAACTTGACAAGGCTATCAAAACAGTTTTGGGCCTTGTGGCAAAGAAGGTTGGGAGCCGGGGTATAAGATACCTTCCCGGCCGACAGGAGTCGTATAGAAATACGATTAGAAAGGAGTTGCTTACCGGATAGGTATGTTGGCTAGTAGTGATGCTAAAGCTCACTAGTCGCATGCGCTAGTCGGATCCTGAATCACTGAGAGTTTGTGGAGGGATGCTGACTTCAGTGGGAGTATTTCTGTTTAGGCTTGAATTACTCTACATAAATTACACATTGCTTAGTGATTGCATATTTTCTGTTGTAGATCAATGGCACCACCTGCTCAACCCAACTTTGCATTGAAATCAATTCTGGAAAAGGATAAACTGAATGGAACAAACTTTACCACCTGGTGTAGAAATCTGAGAATTGTTCTCAAGCATGACAAAAAGGAACATGTTCTAGAGGATCCACTTCCAAAGGAACCTGCCGATAAATGCTAATGCCACAACTAAGAATGCCTACCAGAAACTCGTTGATGAATCAACGGAGATCAGCTGTCTGATGCTGGCTTGTATGGAGCCCGATTTGCAACAGCATTTCGAAAATGTTAAGGCTTACGATATGATCGAGAATCTCAAGAGCATGTTTTAGACACAGGCTAGGACCAAAAGGTTCAACATCTGGCGATCCTTGATGGATTGCAAGCTGAAGGAAGGTGATCCACTGAGCCCACATGTGATCAAGATGATCGGATATGTGCAAGCTTTGGATCGGTTGGGCTTCCCGCTCTTGGATGAGCTTGCTACAGATGCAGTTCTGGGTTCTCTTCCACCCAGTTATGGGACATTCATCTCAAACTATCATATGCATGGCATGGATAAGAGCTCACTGAATTGCATGGGATGCTCAAAGTGGCAGAGCAGGATATTAAGAAAGGTACGCATCAAGTGTTGATGGTGCAGAAATCGGCTAAGTTCAAAAAGAGTTGGTCCAAGAAAAAGGCTAAGGCAAAGGGCACTAAGACGGTAACCTCCGCCGCTGCACCGAAGTCTGGACCGGACTCGAAGACTGTTTGCTATCACTGCAAAGAGACCGGTCACTGGAAGAGGAACTATAGCAAGTGGCTTGCAGAGCATGGCAAGAAGGCCGGGAATGCTGCTTCAGGCAAAGGTACACTTGTTGCATATGTTATAGACATTTACCTTGCTGACATACCTAGTAGCTCTTGGGTATTTGATACCGAATCGGTTGTTCATATTTGCAACTTGATGCAGGGGCTGGTAAGAACTAGGCGTGCCACAATGGGAGAGTGACATCAGGGTCGGCAACAAAGCAAGAATTGCTGCGTTGGAGGTCGGCACGATGCAGCTCCAGCTTCCTTCCGGATTCATTATGGAATTGAATATTTGTTATTACATTCCTGCACTTAGTCGGAACATTATTTCTGCCTCATGTTTGATGAGTCAAGGTTATGAATTCAATTTAAAGGACAATGGTTGTTCGATATTTTTGAATGGTATGTTCCACGGCTATGCACCCATCGTTGATCAGCTTTTTATATTGAATCTAGAACAAGAACTGGTCTATAACGTGAATGTCAAGAGGCATCAGCCTAATGAGATAAATCTGACATACTTCTGGCATTGCCGGCTTGGACACATTAGTCTGAAATGCATGAAGAAGCTCCATGATGATGGGCTCCTAACTTTGTCCGACTTTGAGTCGTTTGAGACATGTGAATCATGCTTGCTCGGCAAGATGACTAAGTCTCCTTTCGCAAAGAGTTGCAAGAGGGCTTCCAAGCTGTTGGAACTTATACATAGTGATGTGTGTGGTCCAATGAGCACAACTCCCAGAGGTGGCTATCAGTACTTCGTGACTTTTACCGACGACTTGAGTAGATATGGATATATCTATTTGATGAGGTACAAGTCGGAGACTTCTGAAAAGTTCAAAGAGTTTCAGAATGAGGTTGAGAATCAGCTCGACAAGACTATAAAACTTCTACGATCTGATCATGGAGGTGAGTACATGAGCCAGGAGTTTGATGATCATCTAAAAAGTCGAGGTATAGTACCTCAGCTCACACCTCCAGGTATGCCATAGGGAAACGGCGTGTCGGAACGGAGGAATAGGACTTGTTGGACATGGTCCGGTCTATGATGAGCAAATCGGATTTACCCTTGTCATTCTGGGGATACACTCCAGAAACTGCAGCTTTCACACTTAACAGGGTACCATCAAAATCCGTAGACAAGATATCACATGAGATGTGGACCAGGAAGAGTCCCAGTTTGTCTTTTCTAAAGATTTGGGGTTGTGAAGCATTTGTCAAGTGACTTATGTCAGACAAGCTTACACCTAAAGCAGATAAATGCATATTCGTGGGATATCCGAAGGAAACCTTGGGATATAGCTTCTTGATACGTCTCCAACGTATCTACTTTTCCAAACACTTTTGCCCTTGTTTTGGACTCTAACTTACATGATTTGAATGAAACTAACCTGGACTGACGCTGTTTTCAGCAGAACTGCTATGATGTTGCTTCATGAGTAGAAAACAAAAGTTCTCGGAATGTCCTGAAAATCCTCAGAGGCACTTTTTGGAAAATATAAAAAATACTGGAGAAAGAATCAAGACCAGGGGGCCCACACCCTGTCCACGAGGGTGGGGGCGCGCCCTCCCCCCTGGGTGCGCCCCCCTGTCTCGTGGGCCCCCTGAGGCTTCACCGACCTCAACTCCAACTCCATATATTCCGTCTCGTGGAGAAAAAAATCAGAGAGAAAGTTCCATCGCATTTTATGATACGCAGCTGCCGCCAAGACCTAATCTCTCTCGGGAGGGCTGATCTGGAGTCCGTTCAGGGCTCCGGAGAGGGGGATTCGTCGCTGTCGTCATCATCAACCATCCTCCATCACCAATTTCATGATGCTCACCGCCGTGCGTGAGTAATTCCATTGTAGGCTTGCTGGACGGTGATGGGTTGGATGAGATTTACCATGTAATCAAGTTAGTTTTGTTAGGGTTTGATCCCTAGTATCCACTATGTTCTGACATTGATGTTGCTATGACTTTGCTATGCTTAATGCTTGTCACTAGGGCCCGAGTGCCATGATTTCAGATCTGAACCTATTATGTTTCATGAATATATGTGTATTCTTGATCCTATCTTGCAAGTCTATAGTCACCTATTATGTGTTGTGATCCGACAACCCCGAAGTGACAATAATCGGGATACTTCTTGGTGATGATCGTAGTTTGAGGAGTTCATGTATTCACTATGTGTTAATGCTTTGGTCCGGTTCTCTATTAAAAGGAGGCCTTAATATCCCTTAGTTTCCGCTAGGACCCCGCTGCCATGGGAGGGTAGGACAAAAAATGTCATGCAAGTTCTTTTCCATAAGCATGTATGACTACTTGCGGAATACATGCCTACATTACATTGATGAATTGGAGCTAGTTCTCTGTCACCCTCTGTTATAGCTATTACATGAGGAATCACATCCAACATAATTATCCATCACTGATCCAATGCCTACGAGCTTCACATATTGTGCTTCGCTTATTTACTTTTCCGTTGCTATTGTTACAATCACTACAAAACCCCAAAAAATTACTTTTGTTACCGTTACCTTTATTATCATATTACTTTGCTACTAATACTCTGCTGCAGATACTAAGTTATCCAGGTGTGGTTGAATTGATAACTCAACTGCTAATACTCAAGAATATTCTTTGGCTCCCCTTGTGTCAAATCAATAAATTTGGGTTGAATACTATCCCTCGAAAGCTGTTGCGATCCCCTACACCTATGGGTTATCAAGACTAATTTCTGGCGCCGTTGCCGGGATCATATCTCTATTCTCTGAGTCACTTGGGATTTATATCTATTGATCACTATGAAGAACTTGAAAGACGCTAAAACTATGATCTATCCCTCAACTACAAGGGGAGGTAAGGAACTGCCATCTAGCTCTGCACTAGATTCTCCTTCTGTTATGAGTAAGTTTGCAACACCTAAACCTGTTACTGCTATGAACTCTGATATGTCACATGTTATTGATGATGCCACTTCTGCTATGCATGATACTTATGATGAAACTACTTCTGTGCGTGACACTACTTTGCCATTAGGTCAATTTCTTGATGAACAACTTGCTAGGGCTAGAGAGAACGAAATTACTGAAGATGCTATTATTGATGATAGTGATGATGAAGGTTCTCCGAATGATTATGAATTGCCTTTTGTTCCTGAGGGTTATGTTATGAATGAAGAAGCTGCTAGAGCTATCTTTGCTTGCAATGATAGATATGATCTTAAGAAATTATTAGCTAAATGGAAGCAGCAGTCTCTTAATGCTAGAATGAAACCTAACCCTGCTTTTTCTACTTCACCTATCTGTGTTACTGATAAGGATTATGAATTCTTTGTTGATCCTGAAATAATTACTTTGGTTCAATCTGATCCTTTTTATGGCCTTGAATCTGAAATTGTTGTGGCACATCTTACCAAGTTGAATGATATAGCTACCTTGTTTACTCATGATGACAAATCTCGCTACTTTTATATCCTTAAGATATTTCCGTTCTCATTAAAGGGTGATGCTAAGACTTGGTACAATTCTCTTGCTCCTGGTTGTGTGCGTAGTCCCCAGGATATGATTTATTACTTCTCTACTAAATATTTCCATGCTCATAAGAAACAAGCTGCCTTGCGGGAAATATATAATTTTGTGCAAATCAAAGAAGAGAGTCTCCCACAAGCTTGGGGAGGCTTCTCCGATTATTAAATGCTTTGCCTGATCATCCTCACAAGAAAAATGAAATACTTGATATCTTTTATAATGGACTAACCGATGCTTCCAAGGACTACTTGGATAGTTGTGTTGGTTGTGTTTTCAGGGAAAGAATAGTCCACGAAGCTGAACTACTATTGAATAATATGTTGACTAATGAAAATAATTGGACTCTTCCTGAGCCAATTCCTGAAGCAATTCCTGAACCAATTGAGCCAATTCCTGAGCCTATCCCTAAACCCACTCCGAAGAAGAGAGGTGTTTTATTTCTCAGTCCTGAAGATATGCAAGAGGCAAAGAAATCAATGAAAGAAAAAGGTACTAAAGCTGAAGATGTTAAGAATTTACCACCTATTGAAGAAATACATGGTCTTAATTATATACCGCCTGTTGAAGAACCACATTGTCTTGATAACCCGACACAGGTAGTAAAGGTAAATTCTCTCTATAGATATGATAAAGTTGAAATTCCCTCTACTAAATTTCATATCCCATGCTTAGATCAATTTGATAACTTTATGGCTAGACAAGAAACTTTTAATGCTTATGTTGGTAGAGAATTAAAGAATAATGCTTTCGAGATAGGACGCGCGAGCGATAATATGGCTAGAGTTAAAGGTGAACTTAAACTCATTAGCAAATATGCATCTATGGTTGCTACTCAAGCTGAGCAAGTACTTAAAGCTCAAAATGATTTGCTTGATGAATTAAATAATAAAAATGACTTTGCTGTTAGAGTGGCAACTAGAACTGGTAGAATGACTCAGGAACCTTTGTATCCTGAAGGCCACCCTAAGAGAATTGTAACATCCCCAATTTTCAATTTGGAATGTTACACAAATAGATCATTACTGCATATCATATTTAATGCATTTTGTCTCGATCCTAGAAATTCTACGCAACTCAAGGACCCACGGAGAGAGTTGGGGATTTTGATATTTTCATATTTGAGTTTTTCTCAAATTTTGGAAATAGGATCATTTGATTTTAGTTATTCTATCGTCAAATATTTCAATTATAAAAAAATGAGAGAGGGAATAAAATGACTTTCCCAAAATAAATAAATATTGAGGATTTAAATAGATAATCAAATAAGATTTTATTTTGGATTTTCTGGCTATTTAATTTGAATTTAGGAAAAATGCGTGTTTTTCAAAATTGCATTTAGGACCCAAATAAATGTTCATCAAAACCGGCTTGATTTTAGAAGCCGGGGAAAATTTATATCGGGATTTTTGGAGTCCGTTTAGTATTTCTTTCGTTTGATTTCCTGGCCGGGTCTTTATATAGCGCGCACCGGGCCGACCCCAGCCCAAACCGCCGCCGCCGCCAGCCCAAGCCGACGCCGCCTCGAACCCTAACCCTAGCGCCGCCCCGCCGTCGCCGCCAACCGCCGCCGCCACCGCCGGACCCCGCCGACGCCGCCGCCAACCGCCGCCGCCCTCGCCGGAGCCACCACCGCCGCCGACCCGCTCCCCGAGGTTGACCTCGCCGCCGTCATTTTTTTTTTTAGAAAAACCATTCGGTTTTTCCGTCGTTTTTTTAGTTTCGTTTTTTTATTAGATCGGTTTTTTTCTTCTTTCGGTTTAGGTTAATTAGCGAGCGTTCACTCGTTCGTTTGTTTTAACGAACACGTCCATCGTTTAGATCCAGTTAACGAACGTTCGTTCGTTAATCTGTTCGTCATTTTTCTTTTTCCCGGATTTATTCCGCGATTTTTCCGATCGTGATTTCTGATCCGATTTTCGCTTTAGTATAACTTTTCGCTCGTTTATCGGAATCTGGCGATTCAAGCGCCTAGAGTTTCATCTCGAAACCCTCTTTCTGAATAATCTACTCAAACAAGTTTTTGCTACTGTAAAATTTGACTTAGGTCCAGATTAGTAAACGAAGCTTGTTTCTTTCGCCGTTTGAGTTTTGTTTCTTCGTTCGATTTGATTCTTTTTTGCAAACCGGAGTTCTTAAGTTGAGCTTTCTAGTTAGATCTCTTATTTGAGTTTTACCCGTGCATTAGAGGAGTACTTATTGTATGCTTGTTTGTTTGTTTGCTTGCGATAGAGTACCCAGATTGCGCCGCTTGCTACTTCGAATCCCTAGGTTTCGCGGATCATCAGCAAGGCAAGTAACACTTTGATCATACTTCTTTATTACCCAGTTTTATGCATTAGATCAATTCTCAAACAATTGCATGATTAGGATCTGATTAATATGTGGGTTCTAGGTAGTAGATGAGGTAGTACCTATTACCTGTTTTATTATTAAACCTTTGGGAGTTACTTCTACGTTTGCTTATTATGCCATGCTATGCTAGTAGACATGGATTGGGTGAGTGTATCCATGACAGATGTGAGATTGTTAATTAATGGTTTATTTATGGTGGCAACTTTAATACACATCTGGGTGGATTGAGGTACCTGGGTATTCCAGGATTGCCTGTTTGTTTTTGGACCGCCACCCAGGCTCAAAGGGATCATAAGATTATTCATCCTAGAAACTTCCGTGTGTAGCCACATGCTATTATGGGCTCTAGCATAGTTGATTAAGTCATGCGAACTCTTACAGTGGTAGACTAGCAGATGTAAGGGAAAGTAGGTGTATAGGTCTACCTGTGCTAGCGCTTCTGAAAGACTATGTCTCGGTCATCCGTTTCTCAAACACCATGTAGTGCGAGAAAACCAACGGAGGAGGTCGAGTCGTGTGGGGAAAAGTGCGCAAAACTCTGCAGAGTGTATAAACTAATCATGATTAGTCGTGTCCCCGATTATGGACGTTTTGAGTATCTAGTACTTGGATTATCATGTGAATCTCATCATGTTACTCTAATTAATATTGTTGGGTTTGTTTAATGATGATGTTACTTAATTGGGATTGAGAATGCTGTCAACCATTCTCAATGTTTAACAACCACCATGATAGTTAATTAAATTTATTCCTTTGTAGTAGGGAAAAATTGGCTTTATGCAAAACTGTAACCATAGAGCTTTCCACCAAGCCATATATGCATGTAGTATAGCTTTATTCTTTCATTACTCTCTATGTGTTACATTGCCAGCATATTCCATGTGCTGACACGTTTCCGGGCTGCAACATTCATGTTGCAGACTTTTTAGACGACGAGTAAGATGCCTTAGGATCGTGGTTCTATACTTAGTGATGCCATTGGAGTTGATAGACTCACTTATCTTCCAAGCCTTCCGCTGTTATCGTTATTAGATGGCCTTAAGCCATATTTATTGTAATAAGTTCTCTTTTGAGACATTCGATGTAATAAGTGTGTGATTGCTACTCTGTTATAAATCCTTCGAGTACTGTGCGTGTCAGCATTACTGATCCAGGGATGACACTAATGCACAGAGATAAGACTATTTGAGGTCTGGTCGCTACAAGATGGTATCAGAGCACACGCTGACTGTAGGACATGACCAGTAAGCTAAAGCCCTAGATCACTACTCTCTCTTCTCATTTCTGACTCCTCATCTTTTCTACTCTCTTTTAGGATGGTGGATGCAAGGAACAAGTTCACGCAACCGGATGAAGATACACCCTTTGGACGACACCTGAAGGAAGTCACTAGATACCTGAACATCGGAGTACCAAGGTTCATCGGGACCTACAACGCCACTTTAGCTGAAGAAGAGCGTTGGATGATTCAAGTTCAGGTTCCAGGAAGGACGTTCATGCCCGTCACTGAGCCCATAGAGTTTTCCTTTGATGCACCAACCTGGAGTCTAGGAAAGAGCATGGCAGCCCACATCACCATGGGACGTATTGGAGAAGTTTACCATAGGGAGATTAAGGATACAATCTACCAGATTTGTGGGCGCCGAGATGAGCAATGGGAGATGATCAGCACCAGGAAGGACAGATCAATTGCAGCTTTCATCCAAGAGTTAAACCAGCACATTCAATGCCAGGAGAACCAAATGTGCGCAGGCATGATGGATCTGAAGAAGGCCATGACCAAGATCACGGAACTGGAGGAAGAACTCAAGTCTACATGCGATGGATATGAGGAGGAAATAGCAACGCTAGTAGAGAAGAATGATGATCTGAAGAAGAAGCTAAGAGTGTTTATGGGATTTCCCGCAACTGGAGAAGATGAAGATTGCACTTGTCCAGAGAACTACATCATCATCGATGACACCGACTCGGACCCAGACGATAGCGATGATGACTATGTTGACAAAGCTGGAGCAGATATCATGGAGTCTTCATCGAAGCAGTTTTTCTAGTTGACCACCATAACAGTAGTAGTATTTCCCCCATGTATCTAGTATAGTTCGAGCACTTTTGTAACGATAGGTAGACCGTTGTATGCCCTTGCTTGATTGAATGAAGTGTTTTGAGTGAAATTTGTCTCATGGGCATATGGGTAGTGTTTTCCCTCTAGACCTCATTCTATTATGTATTCTCATCTTTTCTAAACCCTCAGATGCCTCCGAGACATGACAACGGATTTGCTTTCCCACCGGAGCTCACCCAGTTGATCCAGCAGCCGAATGCATTGATGCAGATTCTAGTCCAGAATCAGAATCAGGGGAACAACAACAACAACAACCCACCACCACCACCACATGTTGATCACTTAACCCATTTCCTTAGGCTGAATCCGTTGGTGTTCTCCAGTAGCACCGAGCCGATTGTTGCAGATGACTGGCTTCGCAAGACAGCCAGGGAGTTGACCACTGCAGGATGCACAGATGTGGAGAAGCTGCGATTTGCCGCACATCAGCTTGAGGGACCTGCAGCATCATGGTGGGAGAATTTCACAGCCACCTATCCAGTAGACACTGTCACGTGGGATCAGTTTTAGCAGGCTTTTCGTACTGCCCATGTTTTAGCAGGAGCTATGGCCATGAAGAAGCGTGAGTTTCGCAACTTACACCAGGGAGGACGTACAGTTGGCCAATATGTGGATGATTTCTGTAAGCTAGCACGTTATGCCCCAGATGACATTGCTATGGATGCAGCTAAGCAAGAGAAGTTTCGGGAAGGACTAAATGATGAGCTGGGTATGCAGTTGATGGTAGCAAGTTTCAACAACTACCAGGAGTTGGTAGACCGTGCTCTTATGATTGAAGGGAAGCAGCAGCAGATTGAAAACTGCAAGAGGAAGTATGGACAAGGGAAATACAATTCTGGAGCTCAGCAGAAGCTACGTTTTACTCCGAAATCGAGAGGACAGTTCCAGCATACCCATGGAAATGGTAGCTCACACAACCATAATGGTTCCAAAAATGGTAACGGGAATGGAGGAGGCAATGGCCAGAACCGTACCAACCCCTCAACACCAGCCAAGAGAGATCTAAGTCAAGTCACTTGCTTTAAGTGCCAGAAGACCGAACATTATGCCAATGAATGTCCTGAAGGCCAGAATGGGAATGACAATGGAAGCTCTGGGAAGAAGCCGAACCCTTTCAACAGAGGACAAGTGAACCACGTTAGCATGGAGGAGGTTGAAGCCCAGCCAGATGCAGTAATAGGTAAGTTTTTGGTTAAGTCATTTACCGCACTCGTTCTTTTTGATACCGATGCATCGCACTCATACATATCAAGGGGATTTGTGGATAAGTATAGACTGCCCACCAAGGTTCTAGGAACACCCATGCTAGTAACCTCACCAGGAGCAGAGTATATGGCCAGTCGAGGATGTTTTCAAGTGCCGTTGAGTATAGGCAAGCATGTTTTCCCCTCAAACTTAATCATTTTGGAATCCCAAGGTTTGGATGTGATTCTGGGTATGGATTGGCTATCAATGTATGGAGGAAACATCGATTGCGCCAGTAAATCGATTTTGCTTACTACC
Source organism: Triticum aestivum (assembly GCF_018294505.1). Taxonomy (NCBI): domain Eukaryota; kingdom Viridiplantae; phylum Streptophyta; class Magnoliopsida; order Poales; family Poaceae; genus Triticum; species Triticum aestivum. The sequence continues at coordinate 632,027,917 of NC_057810.1, forward strand.
CCAGAAGGGAGAAGGATAAGGTATGTATCAAGACATGGGCCGAAGAGGATGCACGTAAATTCCTTATCATGAGTTGTGCAGGAGGAAGTACCAGTAGTGAAGGATTTTCCTGACGTATTTCCAGAAGAGTTGCCAGGCATGCCACCGGATAGAGACATCGAGTTTTTAGTTGAGCTTTTTCCAGGCACAGGGCCGATATCGAAGAGACCATACAAGATGCCAGCAAAGGATTTGGAGGAGATTAAGAATCAGATTAAGGAGTTACTGGATAAAGGTTATATTCGCCCAAGTTCTTCGCCTTGGGGATTGCCAGTACTTCTAGTGGAGAAGAAAGATGGATCATTAAGGATGGTTGTTGACTATCGAGGCTTGAATGCAGTAACAATCAAGAACAAGTACCCACTATCGATGATCAATGATCTGTTTGACCGATTGCAAGGAGCAAAGGTATTTTCCAAGATCAATTTGCGATCAGGATACCATCAGTTGAAGATTCGAGAGCAGGATATACCTAAGACGGCTTTTACCACCAGGTATGGGCTATACGAGTATATCGTTATGTCATTTGGTCTGACAAACGCGCCTGCCTATTTCATGAACATGATGAACAAAGTATTTATGGAGTTGCTGGATAAGTTTGTCATGGTGTTCATTGATGATATTTTGGTTTACTCTAAGAATGAAGAGGAGCATAAGGAGCATTTGCGTTTGGTACTGGAGAAGCTCAGACAACACCAGTTATATGCCAAGTTCAGCAAATGTGAATTTTGGTTGAAGGAAGTTGGATTCCTCGAACATGTTATATTCGGAGAAGGAATAGCAGTAGACCCCACAAAGGTTGTCACCGTAACAAATTGGGTAGCACCAATGACAGTTGGAGATATCAGAAGTTTTCTTGGACTGGCAGGATACTACCGGAGATTCATTGAGAATTTCTCTAAGATTGCGAAGCCCATGACGGAGTTGTTGAAAAAGGATACCAAGTTCAATTGGACTGAGGAATGTGAGGCCAGTTTCCAGGAGTTGAAGGAACGTCTAGTTACCTCGCTAGTGTTGATTTTGCCAGATTAGACCAAGGATTACAAGGTGTATTGTGACGCTTCACGTTGAGGACTTGGAGCAGTGCTTATGCAGGAGGGGAGAGTTGTTTCGTATGCGTCATGACAACTTAAACCTCATGAGTTGAATTATGCCACCCATGATTTGGAGTTAGCAGCCGTACTGCATGCATTGAAGACATGGAGACATTTTCTTATCGGAAATCATTGTGAGGTGTACACAGATCACAAGAGTTTGAAGTACATTTTCACGCAGAAGGAGTTAAATCTCAGGCAAAGGAGATGGTTGGAGCTCATCAAGGATTATGACATGAAATTGTAGTACCACCCCAGGAAGGCTAATGTAGTAGCTGATGCGTTGAGCCGTAAGAGCCATGTCAATACACTCATGACCGCAGGGTTGCTAAAGGAGTTAGCCGAGGACCTTTGTGAACTATGTTTGGAGATAGTTCCGAGAGGCTATGTAGCAGCATTGGAAATTCAGTCAACCTTGATGGATAAGATCAGGGAAGCTCAGAAGACCGACAAGGAAATTGCTGAGATAAAGGAGAAGATGAGCAAAGGAAAAGCTAAGGGATTTTGTGAGGATGAGCACGATACCTTATGGTTTGAACACCGTGTTTATGTGCCTAATGACCCGGAGATTAGGAAGTTGATTTTGCAAGAGGCCCATGATTCGCCGTATTCGATTCACCTAGGAAATACCAAGATGTATTTGGATTTGAAGGAGACTTTGGTGGACCGGAATGAAGAAGGATATTGCGGAGTATGTAGCAGTTTGTGATGTATGTCAGAGAGTAAAGGCAGAGCATCAGAAGCCAGTAGGATTGCTACAACCATTACCGATACCAGAATGGAAGTGGGATAAGTTAGGCATGGATTTTATCACGAGATTGCCCAGGACTCGTTTAGGATATGACTCGATTTGGGTTGTAGTCGATCGTTTGACGAAGGTAGCTCATTTCATTCCAGTGAAGACCACTTACACCAGTGCTAAGTTGGACAAGATATATATGACCAGGATCGTATGTCTGCATGGAGTTCCAAGAAGCATTGTATCAGATAGAGGAACCCAGTTTACCTCAAAGTTCTGGAATCAGTTGCACGAAACTTTGGGTACCAGGCTAGAGTTCAGTACAACCTTTCATCCGCAGACAGATGGACAGACCGAGAGAGTCAACCAAATTTTGGAGGATATGTTGAGAGCTTGTGCGCTAGATTACGGATCTAGTTGGGACGACAATTTGCCATATGCAGAGTTCTCTTACAACAATAGCTATCAATCTAGTTTGAAGATGGCCCCTTTCGAAGCCCTATACGGAAGGAGGTGCAGGACCCTGTTGTCGTGGATGAAGTTGGAGACCGCCAGTTGTTTGGACCGGATTTGATTAAGGAGTCTGAACGGAAAGTGAAGTTGATTCGCGACAGGCTCAAGGTAGCCCAGTCCAGGCAGAAAAGCTATGCAGATTCAAAATGCAAGGAGACAGTTTACGAAGTCGGAGATAGAGTCTATCTTCGTGTATCACCACTCCGAGGAGTTAAGCGTTTTGGAGTTAAGGGAAAGTTAGCACCGCGCTTTGTGGGACCATACCAAGTTTTGGAGCGTATGGGAGAAGTTGCCTATAAGTTGGAATTGCTTGAGGGATTGTCAGGAGTTCACGATGTGTTCCACGTTTCCTAGTTGAAGAAGTGCCATGCAGAGATGGCTGATATACCGCTAAGAGATACCGTGTCACTAGAGGCGATTCAGTTGGACAGTGATTTGACCTATGAGGAGAAACCAGTCAAGATTCTTGAGTATGCCAGCCGAGTCACCCGCAGCAAAGTTATCAAGTTTTATAAAGTTCAATGGAGTCACCACACCGAGGATGAAGCCACCTGGGAGCAAGAGCAAGATTTGCTGAAGGACCACCCTCACCTATTTTCTAGCCAACCCGAATCTCGAGGGCGAGATTCATCTTAAGGGGGGTAGGTTTGTAACATCCCAAATTTTCAATTTGGAATGTTATACAAATAGATCATTAATGCATATCATATTTAATGCATTTTGTCTCGATCCTAGAAATTCTACGCAACTCAAGGACCCACGGAGAGAGTTGGGGATTTCGATATTTTCATATTTGAGTTTTCTCAAATTTTGGAAATAGGATCATTTGATTTTATTTATTCTATCTTCAAATATTTCAATTATAAAAAAATGAGAGAGGAAATAAAAATGACTTTCCCAAAATAAAGAAATATTTAGGATTTAATAAAAAAATCAAATAAGATTTTATTTTGGATTTTCTGGCTATTTTATTTGAATTTAGGAAAAATGCGTGTTTTTCAAAATTGCATTTAGGCCCCAAATAAATGTTCATCTAAACCGGCTTGATTTTAGAAGCCGGGGAAAATTTATTTCGGGGTTTTTGGAGTCCGTTTAGTATTTCTTTCGTTTGCTTTTCCGTGCGATAATTATAAAAAAACAAATTTGAACCGACTGCGGGCCGTAACCGGCCAGGACTCCACCTGCCGGGTCTTTATATAGCGCGCACCGGCCGACCCCAGCCCAAACCGCCGCGGCCGCCAGCCCAAGCCGTCGCCGCCCCAAACCCTAACCCTAGCGCCGCCCCGCCACCACCGCTGCTACCGCCGCCGCCACCGCCGGACCCCGCCGATGCCGCCGCCGCCCTCGCCGGAGCCGCCACCGCCGCCGACCTGCACCCCGAGGTTGACCTCACCGCCGCCATTTTTTTTTAGAAAAACCCTTCAGTTTTTTCGTCGGTTTTTTTAGTTTCGTTTTTTTTATTAGATCATTTTTTTCTTTCGGTTTAGGATAATTAGCGAGCGTTCGCTCGTTCATTCGTTTTAACGAACGCGTTCATCGTTTAGATCCAGTTAACGAACATTCATTTGTTAATCTGTTTGTCGTTTTTCTTTTTCCCGGATTTATTCCGCGATTTTTCCGATCGTGATTTTTGATCCAATATTCGTTTTAGTATAACTTTTCGCTCGTTTATCGGAATCACGCGATTCAAGCGCCTAGAGTTTCGTCTAGAAACCCTCTTTCCGAATAATCTACTCAAACAAGATTTTTCTACTGTAAAATTTGACTTAGGTCCAGATTAGTAAATGAAGCTTATTTCTTTTGTCGTTTGAGTTTTGTTTCTTCGTTTGATTTGATTATTTTTGCAAACCGGAGTTCTTAAGTTGAGCTTTCTAGTTAGATCTCTTATTTGAGTTTTACCCGTGCATTAGAGGAGTACTTATTGTATGCTTGTTTGTTTGTTTGCTTGCGATAGAGTAGCCGGATTGCATCGCTTGCTACTTCGAATCCCTAGGTTTCGCGGATCATCAGCAAAGGCAAGTAACCCTTTGATCATACTTCTTTATTACCCAGTTTTATGCATTAGATCAATCCTCAAACAATTGCATGATTAGGATCTAATTAATATGTGGGTTCTCGGTAGTAGATGAGGTAGTACCTATTACCTGTTTTATTATTAAACCTTTGGGAGTTACTTCTACGTTTGCATATTATGCCATGTTGTGCTAGTAGACGTGGATTGGGTGAGTGTATCCATGACAGATGTGAGATTGTTAATTAATGGTTTATTTAAGGTGGCAACTTTAATACACATCTGGGTGGATTGAGGTACCTGGGTATTCCAGGATTGCCTGTTTGTTTTTGGACCGCCACCCAGGCTCAAAGGGATCATAAGAATATTCATGCTAGAAACTTCCGTGTGCAACCACATGCTATTATGGGCTCTAGCATAGTTGATTAAGTCATGCGAACTCTTACAGTGGTAGACTAGCAGATGTAGGGGAAAGTGGGTGTACAGGTCTACCCATCATAAGGTGCTAGCGCTTCTGAAAGACTATGTCTCGGTCATCCGTTTCTCAAACACCATGTAGTGCGAGAAAACCAACGGAGGAGGTCGAGTCGTGTGGGGAAAGTGCACAAACCTCTGCAGAGTGTATAAACTAATCATGATTAGCCATGTCCCTGGTTATGGACATTTTGAGTATCTAGTACTTGGATTATCATGTGAATCTCATCATGTTACTCTAATTAATATTGTTGGGTTTGTTTAATGATGATGTTACTTAATTGGGATTGAGAATGTTGTCAACCATTCTCAATGTTTAACAACCACCATGATAGTTAATTAAATTTATTCCTTTGCAGTAGGGAAAAATTGGCTTTATGCAAAACTGTAACCATAGAGCTTTCCACCAAGCCATATATGCATGTAGTATAGCTTTATTCTTTCATTACTCTCTATGTGTTACATTGCCAGCATATTCCATGTGCTGACCCGTTTTCGGGCTGCAACATTCATGTTGCAGACTTTTCAGACGACAAGTAAGATGCCTTAGGATTGTGGTTCTATACTCAGTGATGCCGTTGGAGTTGATGGACTCACTTATCTTCCAAGCCTTCCGCTGTTATCGTTATTAGATGGCCTTAAGCCATATTTATTGTAATAAGTTCTCTTTTGAGACATTCGATGTAATAAGTGTGTGATTGCTACTCTGTTATAAATCCTTCGAGTACTGTGCGTGTCAGCATTACTGATCCAGGGATGACACTGATGCACAGAGATTAGACTGTTTGAGGTCTGGTCGCTACAAGAATCGAGCAAGATTCTCAGAGAAATAATTTAGAAGCACCTAGTTCTTCTAAAAAGAAGAAAAAGAAAAATGATAGGACTTTGCATGCTTCTAGTGAACCTGCTGTAAACACACCTGAGAACCCCAATGATATTTCTATCTCTGATGCTGAAACACAATCAGGTGATGAACATGAACCTAGTGATAATGTTAATGATAATGTTCATGTTGATGCTCAACCTAGCAAAAACAATGATGTAGAGATTGAACCTGCTGTTGATCTTGATAACCCACAATCAAAGAATCAACGATATGATAAGAGACATTTTGTTGGTAGGAAGCACGGTAAAGAAAGAGAACCATGGGTTCAGAAACCCATGCCCTTTCCTCCTAAACCATCCAAGACAAAGGATGATGAGGATTTTGAGCGCTTTGTTGAAATGATTAGACCTATTTTCTTACATATGCACTTAACTGACATGCTTAAAGTAAATCCTAATGCTAAATATATGAAGGATATCATTACAAATAAAAGAAAGATACCGGAAGCTGAAATTTACACCATGCTTGCTAATTACACTTTTAAGGGTGGAATACCAAAGAAACTTGGAGACCCCGGGGTACCAACTATACCATCCTCCATTAAAAGAAATTATGTTAGAACTGCTTTATGTGATCTTGGAGCCGGTGTTAGTGTTATGCCTCTCTCTTTATATCATAGACTTGAATTGAATAAGTTGACACCTACTGAAATATCTTTGCAAATGGATGATAAATCAACTGCCATACCTGTCGGAATTTGTGAGGATGTGCCTGTTGTAGTTGCAAATGTCACTATCTTAACGGACTTTGTTATTCTTGATATTCCCGAGGATGATAGTATGTCGATTATCCTTGGTAGACCCTTTTGAACACTGTAGGGTCTGTTATTGATTGCAACAAAGGCAATGTCACTTTTCATGTTAATGGTAATGAGCATACACTTTCCGAGGAAACAATCTCAAGTTCATAGCATCAATTCTATTGGAAAAGTCCCAACTATCATTATTGGAGGTTTTGAATTTCCTCTCCCTATTGTCAAGAAAAAGTATGATATTCTTATTGTTGGGGATTTTCATATCCCTGTTGAGGTAACTTAGTGTTATTCAAAATTTCTTCGGTTCCGTGTTATTCGGAATGAGTTTGTTAACAAGACTTGATCAACCTTGTTAGTGGATTCATTTTGATGATCATGAGATGGATGAAACTAGAAGGCACAACCTTCTTTACCCTCTTTTTACCTTCTATTTTATAGATTACATAATGCAAAAATAATATTATCCATCTGTTTTCTGAATTATCCATGCAATAAAAAATATCCCGAAAATAAAAGTGCTCCAAATGCCCTGCAAATTTAGTATGATTTTTATGGAATATTTGAGGATTTTAGGCACCATGAGAAAGAGGATACAAAATTGCCTCCTTACATTTTAGATTACAAGAGCATGGTAGCACACGCGTTTATTGTTGACAACAAAGAGAAGATGCTCTTGTATAACCTTAGACTTAAGAAACACAATGAGACTATTATTTTGCCTGCGCCTCTGTTGTTTGATTTGATTGCAGATAATTTTCTTGTTACACCGGAGGCGGTGTACGCTCATCGAAGACAAGCATCCACTCCAGAACCTGAACCTGAGCCGGAACCTGCACTGGACCCTTATCGTGCATCATCTTTCCAGTGGGATCCCGAGATGGCCAGCCAGTGGTATCCTGATTACACTTCCCAGTACACCGGGGAGAGTAGCAGCGGTCCTTGGTATTAGACCAACTTAGGCCAAAAGCCTAAGCTTGGGGAGTACGTATTCCTCACCGACTTTACATTCATGTTCACACACTAGCCGTCGATGCTCATACTCTTTCATTGTATTATCCATGTTAGTTTAAATTTCTTTTTCTAGTTTTCCTCTTGTGTGTTTGATAAACCTTAAGAAAAACCAAAAAAAATAGTTAGGTTACTTTCCATGTTTGTAGTGGAATTAAAATGAAAACTCAAAAAGATTTCTCGTTCTTCTTTTACTTGTTGGGAGCTTTCCCGTGTAAATAGTTTTATTTTATTTTATTTTCTTTGGGGGTCGAGAGTACAAGACCATATTGAAAATGTTTAGTGGCTTTCATATGCGTGATTGTTTATTTAATTTAGAGCCTATATTACATTATCTTATCTCTCTTGAGTTGAATGCTTGCAGATTCCAGCTTAGTCCAATGCACGTGCACTATTATTATTATACACATCGTTCGGTCGTGCAAGTGAAAGGCAATAATGACGATATATGATGGACTTATTGAGATGAGAAAAGCTGGTATGAACTCGACCTCTCTTGTTTTTGTAAATATGATGAGTTCATCGTTCCTGATTCAGCTTATTATGAAGTAAACATATTTGCAATGACATTTAGAGATTATAGTTGCTTGTGCCATGCTTGATTAGCTATGAGTTATAATGGTTTACCTTGCGTGCCAACATGCTATTAGAATGATCATGATGTGGTATGATGGGATGGTATCCTCCTTTGAATGAATTGAGTGACTCGACTTGGCACATGTTCATGCATTTAGTTGAAACAAATCAACATAGCCTTCACGATATTTATGTTCATGGTAGATTATATCCTACTCATGCTTGTACTCGGTGTGAATTAATTTTAATGCATGTTTATGACTGTTGTCGCTCTCTCAGTTGGTCGCTTCCCAGTCTTTTGCTAGCCTTCACCTGTACTAAGCGGGAATACTACTTGTGCATCCAAACTCCTTAAACCCCAAAGTTGTTCCATATGAGTCCACCATACCTTCCTATATGTGTCGCGGTATCTACCTGCCGTTCCAAGTAAATTTGTATGTGCCAAACTCCAAACCTTCAAATGAAATTCTGTTTTGTATGCTCGAGCAGCTCATGTTACAACTAGGGCTGCCTATATCTTCCATGCTAGGTGGGTTATTCTCAAGAGGAGTGGGCTCCACTCCTCATTCACGAGAAAGGGCCGGTAACCGGGATGCCCAGTCCCATGATCCAAAAAGATCAAAGAAAATCAAAATAATTAAACAAAACTCCCCCAGGGTTGTTGTTAGTTGGAGGCACTCGTTGTTTCGAGCAAGCCATGGATTGATGCTTGTTGGTGGTTGGGGGAGTATAAACCTTTACCATTCTGTTTGGGAACTGCCTATAATGCATGTAGTATGGAAGATACAGCCATCTCAGAGTTGTTGCGTTGACAGCGAAAGTATGCCGCTCAAAATGTTATTCAATCTCTATTTTAAAATCGAGCTCTGGCACCTCTACAAATCCCTGCTTCCCTCTGCGAAGGTCCTATCTATTTACTTTTATGTTGAGTCATCACCCTTCTTATTAAAAAGCACCCGCTGGAGAGCACACTGTCATTTGCATTCATTATTATTAGTTTATATTGGGTATGACTTGACTGGATCTCTTTTACCATGAATTACAATGTTTAGTCAGTCCTTGATCTTTAAAGGTGCTCTACATTTATGTTTTGCAGTCTCAAAAAGGGCTAGCGAGATACCATTTTGTTATATCATGTTATGATTGTTTTGAGAAAGTGTTGTCATCCGAGTTTTATTATTATGGCTCACTAGCTGATTATGTTATTGATATGAGTAATTGTGAGACCGAGGTGTCATTGTGAGTATGGTTAGTTCATAATATTGCTGAAACCTGAATGCTGGCTGATGTCTACTACACAACCTTCTTCTTGTAGACGTTGTTGGGCCTACAAGTGCACATGTTTGTAGGACAGTAGCAAATTTCCCTCAAGTGGACGACCTAAGGTTTATCAATCCGTAGGAGGCGTAGGATGAAGATGGTCTCTCTCAAGCAACCCTGCAACCAAATAACAAAGAGTCTCTTGTGTCCCCAACACACCCAATACAATGGTAGATTGTATAGGTGCACTAGTTCCGAGAAGAGATGAAGATACAAGTGCAAAATAGACAGTAGATATAGGTTTTTGTAATCTGAAATTATAAAAACAACAAGGTAACAAGTTGTAAAAGTGAGCGTAAATGGTATTGCAATGGTAGGAAACAAGGCCTAGGGTTCATACTTTCACTAGTGCAAGTTCTCTCAACAATAATAACATAGATAGATCATATAACAAGCCCTCAACATGCAACAAAGAGTCACTCCAAAGACACTAATAGCGGAGAACAATGTAGAGATTATGGTAGGGTACGAAACCACCTCAAAGTTATTCTTTCGGATTGATCTATTAAAGAGTTCGTACTAAAATAACACCTTAAGACACAAATCAACCAAAACCCTAATGTCACCTAGATACTCCATTGTCACCTCTAGTATCCGTGGGCATGATTATACAATATGCATCACACAATCTCAGATTCATCCAACCAACACAAAAGTATTTCAAAGAGTGCCCCAAAGTTTCTACCGGAGAGTCGAGAATGTGTGCCAACCCCTATGCATAGGTTCATGGGAGGAACCCGCAAGTTGGTCACCAAAACATACATCAAGAGGCACATGATATCCCATTGTCACCACAGATAAGCACGGCAAGACATACATCAAGTGTTCTCATAAAAGACTCAATCCGATAAGATAACTTCAAAGGGGAAACTCAATTCATCACAAGAGAGTAGAGGGGGAGAAACATCATAAGATCCAACTACAATAGCAAAGCTCGGGATACATCAAGATCATGCCATAGAGGGAACACAAGAGAGAACACGAGAGAGAGAGAGAGAGAGAGAGAGAGAGAGATCAAACACATAGTTACTGGTACATACCCTCAGCCCTGAGGGTGAACTACTCCCTCCTCGTCATGGATAGCACTGGGATGATGAAGATGGCCACCAGTGATGGGTTCCCCCTCCGGTAGGGTGCCGGAACGGGCTCCCGAGATGTTTTTGGTGGCTACAGAGGCTTGTGGCGGCGGAACTCCTGATCTATCTTCTGTTTTGGAAGTTTTAGGGTACGTAGGTATATATGGGTGCAAGGGGTACGTCGGTGGACCTGCGGGGTGCTCACGGGGCAGGGGGCGCGTCCTAGGGGGGCGTGCCCCCCACCCTCGTGGGCCCCTGATGTGCACTCCAAGTCCATCAGGTTGCTTTCCTCCAAAAAATAACTTCTCCAGTTGATTTCGTTCCGTTTTGACTCCGTCTGATATTCCTTTTCCTCGAAACACTGAAATAGGCATAAAATAGCAAATCTGGGCTGGGCCTCCGGTTAATAGGTTAGTCCCAAAAATAATATAAAAGTGGATAATAAAGCCCAATATTGCCCAAAACAATAGATAATATAGCATGGAGCAATCAAAAATTATAGATACATTGGAGACGTATCAAGCATCCCCAAGCTTAATTCCTACTCGTCCTTGAGTAGGTAAATGATAAAAAGAGAATTTTTGATGCAGAGTGATACTTTCGCATAATTTCAATGTAAATCTTCTTAATTGTAGTATGAATATTCAGATCCGAAAGATTCAAGACAAAAGTTCATATTGACATAAAAATAATAATACTTCAAGCATACTAATCAAAGCAATCATGTCTTCTCAAAATAGCATGGCAAAAGAAAGTTCATCCCTACAAAATCATATAGTTAGGCTATGCTTCATTTTCGTCACACAAAGATGTTCCCAACTTCTATACCCCCGATGAAAAGCCAAGCAATTGTTTCATACTTAAATAATCTCAAACTTTTTCAACCTTCACGCAATACATGAGTGTGAGCCATGGATATAGCACTATGGGTGGAATAGAATATGATGATGGGGATTGTGTGGAGAAGACAAAAAGGGAGAAAGTCTCACATTGTCGAGGATAATCAACGGGCTATGGAGATGTCCATTAATTGATGTCAACATGAGGAGTAGGGATTGCCATGCAACGGATGCACTAGAGCTATGAATGCTCAAAAAAAGAAAACTAGTAGGTGTGCATCCAACTAGCTTGCTCATGAAGACCTAGGGCATTTGAGGAAGCCCATCGTAGGAATATACAAGCCAAGTTCTATAATGAAAAATTCCAACTAGTATAAAAAGACAACTTATGAGACTCACTACATGAAGAACAAGGTGCTACTTTGAAGCACAATATATGAGACTACATGAAGAACAAGGTGCTACTTTGAAGCACAAGTGTGGAAAAAGAGATAGTAGCATTGCCCTTTTTATTTTCTTTTTTTGGGCCTTTCTTTTTTTTGTACTTTCTCTTTTTTTTGTTTGGGCAATGCTCTAATAATGATGATCATCACACTCTTATTTTTCTTACAACTCAACAATTACAACTCGATACTTAGAACAAAATATGACTCTATATGAATGCCTCCGGCGGTGTACCGGGGTATGCAATGAATCAAGAGCGACATGTATGAAAATTATGAAGGTGTCCTTGCCAGAAATACAATGTGAACTACATGTTAATGCAAAAATCAATATGACAATGATGGAGCGTGTCATAATAAACGGAACAGTGGAAAGTTGCATGGCAATATATCTCGGAATGGCTATGGAAATGTCATAATAGGTAGGTATGCTGGCTGTTTTGAGGAAGGTATATGGTGGGTGTATGATACCGGCTAAAAGTGCGCGGTATTAGAGAGGCTAGCAAAGGCCGAAAGGTGAGAGTGCGTATAATCCATGGACTCAACATTAATCATAAGAACTCATGCACTTGTTGCAAAAATTTAGAAGTCATCAAAAATCAAGTACTACGCACATGCTCCTAGGGGGATAGATTGGTAGGAAAAGACCATCGCTCGTCCCCGACCGCGACTCATAAGGATGCACAAGCCAGGTACACTTCATGTTTCAAATTTGTTACACAACTTTAACCATACGTGCATGCTACGGGACTTGCTAACTTCAGCACAAGCATTCTTTAAATTCATAATCACTCAACTAGCACGACTTTGATATTATCACCTCCATATCTCAAAACAATTATCAAGCATCAAACTTATCTTAGTATTCAACACACTCAAAAGAAAGTTTCACATATCTTGAATACCAAGTATATTAACATTAAGCAAATTACCATGCTATTAATGACTCTCAAAATAATATAAGTGAAGCATGAGAGTTCAATAGTTTCTTTAAAACAAATCTACCACCATGCTCTAAAAGATCTAAGTGAAGCACTAGAGCAAAAACAAAAACTACTCCGAAAGATATAAGTGAAGATCAATGAGTAGTCGAATAATTATGCAACTATGTGAAGACTCTCCCATTTAATAATTTCAGATCTTGATACTTAATTCAAACAGCAAGCAAAGCTAAAAAAACTACAATGCAAGGATAGCACAACTCATGTGAAGAAGCAAAAACTTAGGCTCCACCGATACTAACAGATAGTTGTTGAAGAAGAAAGGTGGGATGCCTACCGGGGCATCCCCAAGCTTAGATGCTTGAGACTTCTTGATTCCTCTCATATCATGGTTTCTCTTTTTATCAAAAGCTTCATTCACAACAAACTCAACAAGAACTCGTGAGATAGGTTAGTATAAACCAATGCAAAACCTTATCATTTTCTACTGTAACAAATCACTAAAATTATTATTCAACATTGCATACTAAATGCCTCTGTATATTTAATACTCTTGTCCTCAAATAGAAGCATCAAACAAGCAAACATATGCAAACAATGCAACCATAACAGCAATCTGCCAAAACAGTACAGTCTATAAAGAATGCAAGAGTATCAATACTTCCCTGACTCCAAAAATTATTAACTAAAATTACCGCTGTAATAAATTTATCAGAGCTTAATATGCAAAAAGATTCAACGTTATACCATGCTCTGACTTTTCTAGGGAATTTTTGCAACAGCGGTAAACTTTCTGTTTTCAAACAGCAACATGCAAACTAGCAAAATAAGCATGGCAAAGGCTATCCTTGACTTTTTTATTGAAACTAAAGATGCAAAACATTATTCTAACTAACAGCAAGCAAAAACTAACAAAATAAAATGACGCTCCAAGCAAAACACACATCATGTGGTGAATAAAAATATAGCTCTAAGTAAAGTTACCGACGAACAAAGACGAAAGAGGGGATGCCTTCCGGGGCATCCCCAAGCTTAGGCTCTTGGTTGTCCTTGAATATTACCTTGGGGTGCCTTGGGCATCCCCAAGCTTAGGCTCTTTCCACTCCTTATTACATAGTCCTTCTAATCTTTACCCAAAACTTGAAAACTTCAACCACACAAAACTCAAAACAAAACTCGTAAGCTCCGTTAGTATAAGGAAATAAAACCACCACTTAGGTACTGTAATGAACTCATTCTAAATTCATATTGGTGTAATATCTACTATACTCCAACTTCTCTATGGTTCATACCACTTAATACTACCCATAGATGCATCAAAATAAGCAAACAACACAAAGAAAACAGAATCTGTCAAAAACAGAACAATCTATATCAAACGTATACTTCTGGAACCCCAAAAGTTATGAAATGAATTGCTGGACCTGAGAAATTTGTCTATTAATCATCTGCAAAAAGAATCAACCTAAAGCACTCTCCAGTAAAAAATGGCAGCTAATATCGTGAGCGCTAAAGTTTTTGTTTTTCACAGCAAGATCACATAAACTTCACTCAAGTCTTCCCAAAGGTTCTACTTGGCACTTTATTGAAACAAAAGCTATAAAACATGATTACCACAATATAATAATCATGTGGACACACAAAAACATTAAGGATAAATATTGGGTTGTCTCCCAACAAGAGCTTTTCTTTAATGCCTTTCTAGCTAGGCATGATGATGACAATGATGCTCATAAAAAAGATAAGAATTGAAACATAAAGGGAGCATCATGAAGAATATGACTAGCACATTTAAGTCTAACCCACTTCCTATGCATAGGGATTTTGTGAGCAAACAACTTAGGGAAACAATAATCAACAAGCATAGGATGGCACAAGCACAGCTTCAAGAATTTAAGCACACAGGGAGGAAACTGGACATTATTGCAATTCCTACAAGCATATGTTCCTCCCTCATAACAATTTTGAGTAGCATCATGAATTAATTCAACAATATAACCAGAACCTAAAGCATTCTTTTCATGATCTACAAGCATAGAAAATTTACTAATCTCCACATAAGCAAAATTCTTCTCATTCGGAATAGTGGGAGTATCATAAGAGACTTGAACACTAAAAATTATTTCCACATTAAAAGAGTAATGTTCAGAAAAAGGGTAATCATAATCATAACAAGATTTGTAAATATAATCATCACTACTTTTTATAGCATAAGTTTCATCACAATAATCATCATAAGTAGCAACTTTGTTCTCATCATAATCGATTGAAACCTCTCCCAAGATAGTGGAATCACTAAATAAAGTTGACACTCTTCCAAATACACTTTCATATTCATCACAATAAAATTCAACATCCTCCAAAATAGTGGGATCACTACTTCCTAAATTTGACACTCTTCCGAACCCACTTTCATCAATATAATCATCATACATAGGAGGCATGCTATCATCATAACAACTTTGCATATCAAAACATGGGATGCTAAAAATATCATCTTCACTAAACGTAGCATCCCCAAGCTTGGGACAAACATTAATTTCAGCAAATATTCTCAAATATGTCATTCTTATCAAACATAGCCTCCCCAAGCTTGGGCCTTTTCATATCATAAGCATAATCACTCTCATCATTAAAAATATGGATAGCACCAATAGTAAAGCAATTATCATCATCACAATGAGAAGTAGAAGCAACATCATTTGGGAGGGATACCTTTTTACCTCTCTTCCTTTTTCTTTTCTTCTTCTTCACCACATCATGTGTGGGTTCAATCCTCTTTTTGGAGCTCCTTATTAATGAGATTGGTTGGATAGAAGACTCCTCCTCGTTACCTGATTCATCATAAGAAATAATAGGAGGATATTGGGAAGTCTCTTCCCTTTGATTAGTATTTTCTGCATCCTCTATTTGTTTTGTTTTCTTTATGTAATTAGCAATATAAGGATTTTCAATACAATTCACCGCACAATACATATAAATCTTCTCTAGATAAAAATGAAGAATTATATCAAGGGAAAATTCTGGAATAATCTTAGTTATACGTTTAATTTCTTCATAATCCAAGAGCAAACTAAGTTCATTATGATGTGCAAGCGAAATCAAGTCATCACAATTTTTGGACATGATACGATCATGAAACAATTTGCATTGGGTACTAAAATGATCACGTTCATTGCAAAGTTCACAAGTATGGCTAAGAAAGTTTAAATTTTTAGCACACGCATCTAGCTCTTCTTGCAACAATTTGGTTTCTAAGTACTTATGCTTCTTGCAATATATATCTTCTCTATTTGGTGTGTTCATGCAAACATGCACTCCACAAAAGTTGACATGCTCATAAGATATATTTTCATCATGACTAGAGCAATCATCATTAGTACTATGGATATTCAAGGAATTCATACTAACAACATTGCAATCATGCTCATCATTCAAAGATTTAGTGCCAAACATTTTAGAGATTTCTTCTTCTAGCACTTGAGCACAATTATCCTTTCCATCATACTCACGAAAGATATTAAAAAGATGAAGCGTATGAGACAAACTCAATTCCATTTTTTTGTAATTTTCTTTTATAAACTAGACTAGTGCTAAAACAAGAAACAAAAAGATTTGATTGCAAGATCTGAAGATATACCTTCAAGCACTCACCTCCCCGGCAACGGCGCCAGAAACTGCTTGATGTCTACTACACAACCTTCTTCTTGTAGACGTTGTTGGGCCTGCAAGTGCATAGGTATGTAGGACAGTAGCAAATTTCCCTCAAGTGGATGACCTAAGGTTTATCAATCAGTAGGAGGCGTAGGATGAAGATGGTCTCTCTCAAGCAACCCTGCAACCAAATAACAAAGAGTCTCTTGTGTCCTCAACACACCCAATACAATGGTAGATTGTATATGTGCACTCGTTCGCCGAAGAGATGAAGATACAAGTGCAAAATAGATAGTAGATATAGGTTTTTGTAATCTGAAATTATAAAAACAGCAAGGTAACAAGTGGTAAAAGTGAGCGTAAACGGTATTGCAATGGTAGGAAACAAGGCCTAGGGTTCATACTTTCACTAGTGCAAGTTCTCTCAACAATAATAACATACATAGATCATATAACAAGCCCTCAACATGCAACAAAGAGTCACTCCAAAGCCACTAATAGCGGAGAACAAACATAGAGATTATGGTAGGGTACGAAACCACCTCAAAGTTATTCTTTCGGATCGATCTATTAAAGAGTTCGTACTAGAATAACACCTTAAGACACAAATCAACCAAAACCCTAATGTCACCTAGATACTCCATTCTCACATCAAGTATCCATGGGCATGATTATACGATATGCATCACACAATCTCAGATTCATCCAACCAACACAAAAGTACTTCAAAGAGTGCCCCAAATTTTCTACCGGAGAGTCAAGAATGTGTGCCAACCCCTATGCATAGGTTCATGGGTGGAACCCGCAAGTTGGTTACCAAAACATACATCAAGAGGCACATGATATCCCATTGTCACCAGAAATAAGCACGGAAAGACATACATAAAGTGTTCTCATAAAAGACTCAATCCGATAAGATAACTTCAAAGGGGAAACTCAATTCATCACAAGAGAGTAGAGGAGGAGAAACATCATAAGATCCAACTACAATAGCAAAGCTCAGGATACATCAAGATCGTGCCATAGAGGGAACACGAGAGAGAGAGAGATCAAACACATAGCTACTGGTACATACCCTCAGCCCCGAGGGTGAACTACTCCCTCCTCGTCATGGATAGCACCGGGATGATGAAGATGGCCACCGGTGATGGGTTCCCCCTCCGGCAGGGTGCCGGAATAGGCTCCCGAGAATATTTGGTGGCTACAGAGGCTTGCAGCGGCAGAACTCCCGATCTATCTTCTGTTCTAGAAGTTTTAGGGTACGTAGGTATATATGGGTGCAAGGGGTACGTCGGTGGACCTCCGGGGTGCTCACGAGGCAGGGGGCGTGCCCCAGGGGGGCGCACCCCCCACCCTCGTGGGCAGCCCGGGACTCCCCTGACGTGCACTCCAAGTCCATCAGGTTGCTTTCCTTCCAAAAATAACTTCTCCAGTTGATTTCGTTCCGTTTTGACTCCGTCTGATATTCCTTTTCCTCGAAACACTGAAATAGGCATAAAACAGCAAATCTAGGCTGGGCCTCCAGTTAATAGGTTAGTCCCAAAAATAATATAAAAGTGGATAATAAAGCCCAATATTTCCCAAAATAGTAGATGATATAGCATTGAGCAATCAAAAATTATAGATACGTTGGAGACGTATCACTGGCTTTGCATGTTTACAAAAACAAGAGCAAACAGAGTTTGTAAACATTTTTCTTTATCACTTTCAGTTTATCAACTGAATTGCTTGAGGACAAGTAAAGGTTTAAGCTTAGGGGAGTTGATACATCTCCAACGTATCTACTTTTCTAAACACTTTTGCCCTTGTTTTGTACTCTAAATTGCATGATTTGAATGAAACTAACCCGGACTGACGCTGTTTTCAGCAGAACTGCTACGATGTTGTTTCATGTGTAGAAAACAAAAGTTCTCAGAATGTCCTGAAAATCCTCGGAGGCACTTTTTGGAAAATATAAAAAATACTGGAGAAAGAATCAATACTAGGGACCCACACCCTGTCCACGAGGGTGGGGGGTGCGCCCTCCCCCCTGGGCGTGCCCCCCTGTCTCGTGGGCCCCTTGAGGCTCCGCCGACCTCAACTCCAACTCCATATATTCCATCTCGCGGAGAAAAAAATTAGAAAGTTTCATCGCGTTTTACGATATGGAGCCGCCGTCAAGCCCTAATCTCTCTCGGGAGGGCTGATCTGGAGTCCGTTCGGGGCTCCGAAGAGGGGGATTCGTCGCTGTCGTCATCATCAACCATCCTCCATCACCAATTTCATGATGCTCACCGCCGTGCGTGAGTAATTCCATCATAGGCTTGCTGGACGGTGATGGGTTGGATGAGATTTACCATGTAATCAAGTTAGTTTTGTTAGGGTTTGATCCCTAGTATCCACTATGTTCTGACATTGATGTTGCTAGGACTTTGCTATGCTTAATGCTTGTCATTAGGGCCCGAGTGCCATGACTTCAGATCTGAACCTATTATGTTTTCATGAATATATGTGTGTTCTTGATCCTATCTTGCAAGTCTATAGTCACCTATTATGCGTTATTATCCGACAACCCCGAAGTGACAATAATCGGGATACTTCTCGGTGATGACCATAGTTTGAGGAGTTCATGTATTCATTATGTGTTAATGCTTTGGTCCGGTTCTCTATTAAAAGGAGGCCTTAATATCCCTTAGTTTCCGCTAGGACCCTGCTGCCATGGGAGGGTAGGACAAAAGATGTCATGCAAGTTCTTTTCCATAAGCACGGATGACTCTTTGCGGAATACATGCCTACGTTACATTGATGAATTGGAGCTAGTTCTGTGTCACCCTCTGTTATAGCTATTACATGAGGAATCGCATCCGACATAATTATCCATCACTGATCCAATGCCTACGAGTTTTTCACATCTTGTGCTTCGCTTATTTACTTTTCCGTTGCTATTGTTACAATCACTACAAAACCCAAAAACATTACTTTTGTTATAGTTACCTTTATTATCATATTACTTTCTACTAAATACTCTACTGCAAATACTAAGTTATCAAGGTGTGGTTGAATTGACAACTCAACTGCTAATACTCAAGAATATTCTTTGGCTCCCCTTGTGTCGAATCAATAAATTTGGGTTGAATACTATCCCTCGAAAGCTTTGCGATCCCCTACACTTGTGGGTTATCACTTCTACAACCGAGAAGAGAACAAAGTGTTTGTTGCTTGAAACGGGGTTATCCTTGAGAAAGAGTTTCTCAGTCGGAAGGCCAGTGGGAGGACGGTTCGACTCGAAGAAATTCAAGGACCACTCGGGGACGGCTCAGCTGGTGATGAGATCATATCGGAGTCAGTCAAGGAACCCGCAGTGGAAACCGCTCCGGGACCATGGAGGTCGGAAAGATTGCGCAGAGTGTGTGATGTATTATTGCTAGAAAGCGACGAGCCGACCACGTATGCGGAAGTGATGGTGAGCCCAGATTCCGAGGCATGGCTGGAGGCCATGAGATCCAAGTTAAAGTCCATGGATGAGAATCAAGTCTGGGACTTGGTTGATCCGCCACCTGGCGTAACTGCCATTGTTTGCAAATGGTCTTTAAGAAGAAAACCGATGTGGATGGAAATGTTTAGATCCACAAAGCTCAGCTTGTCGCTAAAGGTTATGGACAAGTTCAAAGAATTGACTACGATGAGACTTTCTCGCCGGTAGCGATGCTAAGGTCGGTGAGGATCGTACTAGCTATAGCTGCATATTTTGATTACGAGATATGGCAGATGGGTGTCAAAACGGCTTTCCTTCACGGAAATTTAACACAGGATGTGTATATGATACAGCCCGAGGGTTTTGTTGATCAGACTAGCTCTAGTAAGGTATTCAAGCTCAAGGGATCCATTTATGGGTTGAGGCAAGCATCTCGGAGCTGGAATATTCGTTTTGATGAGGTCGTCACTGGTCTCGGTTTCATCAAAAGCGAAGAGGATGCTTGTTTATACAAGAAGTTAAGTGGGAGCTGATAGTATTTTTGATCTTGTATGTGGGTGACATACTACTGATCGGAAATGATGTTTCGATGCTAAACTCGGTCAAGGAGTCATTGAATGGAAAGTTTTTGATGAAGGACCTTGGTGAGGCAGTCTATATTTTAGGCATTAAGATCTATAGAGATAGATCGAGGAGGCTGCTCGGCTTGAGCCAGAGCACATACATAGATAAAGTGTTGAAGCAGTTCAACATGAGTGAGGCAAAGAAAGGGTTCTTGCCACTCTCACATGGTATAAGGCTAAGCGAGACTCAGAGTCCTTCGACATCTGATGAGCGAAGCAGGATGAGTAGGATTCCGTATGCCTCGGCAATCAGATCCATCATGTATGCCATGATATGTACAAGGCCTGATGTTGCTTTTGCAATAAGCCTAACAAGTAGATACCAGGCAACCCGGGTGAGAGTCACTGGGCAGTGGTAAAGACTATTTTGAAGTACCTGAAAAGGACTAAAGAGATGTTCCTAGTTTATGGAGGTGTGGAAGAGCTTGTCGTAAGGGGTTATGCCGATGCTAGTTTCCAAACTGACAGAGATGATTGTCGATCACAGTCTGGATTCGTGTACATCATGAATGGAGGGGAAGTGAGCTGGATGAGTTCCAAGCAAGATACGGTGGCCGATTCTACCACAGAAGCCGAATACATTGCAGCTTGTGAAGCTGCAAAGGAAGGTGTTTGGATCCGGCATTTTCTGGATGATCTTGGTATTTTCCCAGCCTCGGTAAAACCGTTGGACCATTATTGTGATAATTCTGGTGCCATCGCACAAGCCAAGGAGCCAAGGACTCACCACAAGGTCAGACACATAGATTAGAAATATCACCTGATACGAAAGATCGTAAAGAATGGTGATGTAGACTTATGCAAAATTCACACGGATGCAAATGTTGCAGATCCATTGACTAAGCCGCTTCCACAACCCAAGCATGAGGGGCACGTTAGAGCTATGGGCATTCGATGTCTATTTGATTGACTCTAGTGTAAGTGGGAGATTGTTGGAGATATGCCCTAGAGGCAATCATGTATGATGATATTTCCTATGTGTTTATGAATAAAGATAGTCCTTGGACATTATCAATCATGTGTATCATCAAGTATGTGACTTGTTTGTGGGACTATGCATTGTATGATGACTGTCCTAAAAGGTCCCTAGTCGAAAGGGCTATGTGTACGCGCAGCCGACTAGACTAGCATATGACACGGTCGATGGCTCGGTCTCACTAGCCATGGAGCATTGGATGCTAACCGGATAATATGGACTTGGAAAGGTCTGGTCGGATTCGACGTAGTCGGATCCGAGTCGAGATAAGGTTCGATTCGGACAGACCCAACTATGAGACACAGTGATATGTCATATGTGAGTCTCTAGTACAACATACGTTCTATGTCCTATGACCTGAGCTGATGCATGTACTCGGGATGGTGACAGACTTGCGTTGGGCCGACCAAACGCTACTCCGTGACTGGGTAGTTAAAAAGGTAGGTTTCGGGTTTGTCCAGTCCCATGCTGTGAGACATGGTCGAGCAAGATGAGATTTGCCCCTCCTATCAGGAGAGATATACTCTGGGCCCCTCGTGTGATCCGACCAGGATAAGCATGGCCATGCGACAGGGATTATCAGATAATCCGGTTTGTTGTCGGTATCACTGGAACGGGAAAGAGGTCAGGCTAGCACAAGATGACAGTCTCGCCTTGAGCCCGACAACATATATCGTGCGGCAAAGGGAACAGAACTGTGACACATTGTACAGGTTCACCTAACCAGCTTCATAGTCTTCTTGGTGGTCGGCACACCTTGCTAGAGGCCGCTACCAACCGTGCACGGAGGTGATCCGAACTGTGACCAAGCCGACTTGAACCTAAGGGGTCTCGCGCTTAAGGGAAGGAACCTACGAGGTCGGTTCAGAGGACATTGGTCAGATGTGATCCGAGCTGGACTTGGAACGCGACAGAGTAGACTTTGGGCTTTAGGATCCATGCAAGGCCCAAGTGTTGAGCCCGCGACAGATGCCTATAAATAGTGGAAGTGCGGCACACTCATTTGGTTGATCGCTTCGGCGCTGTCACTAGGGTTTGCATGTGTTGCGAATAGCCACCTCCACTCGCCGCCGGTTGTGTGATCGGACCTAGCAGTCTGCCGCACGATGTTCCTCCTGCACACGCGGATACCGTTAGAGGCGGTGCACTTGTGCCTCTCCAGCGAACCTGTACGAGGGATCCGACGACCGCCTGTTCAAGGGAGATTGGACAAGAAGGAGAGGAACCACGCGGATGCGCTGCCTCAACTTCCACTGCACGGCACTACGCGTCTAGTGGTAACGATCTGTGATCCATTCCCGTAGCATGTTCCTGGTTGTTGTACGCGTAGGTAAATTTTAAATTGCAGTCGACGCACCCTACCGTAGAACCCAACACTAATGTCACCACGGGAATCCGCAAGTTGACAACCGAAGCAAACATCAAGTGAATCAATAGGACATCACACTGTCACCACGAATATCCCATCACAAGACATACATCAAGTGCTCTCACATCCAAAAGATTCAATCCGACATAAAAAAACCTCAAAGGAAAAGATTCAATTTATCACAAGAAGGTAGAGAGGGTAGCACACCATAAGATCCAAATATATTAACAAAGCTCACTGTACATCAAGATCATGCCAAATGAAGAACACGAGAGAGAGAGAGAGAGCTACTAGTACATACCCTCAGCCTCGAGGGTGAACTACTCCCTCCTCATCATGGTGGCTGCCTGGATGATGAAGATGGCCTCCGGTGATGATTTCCCCCTCCGACAGGGTACCAGAACGGGGTTCCAATTGAGTTTTCGTGGATACAGAGGCTTGTGGTGGTGGAACTTCTCATCTAGGGTTCTTGCTGGGGGTTTCGGTATTTATAGTAATTTTTGGCGTCGGTCTCACGTCAAGGGGGTCCACGAGGCAGCGATAAGCTTGCTCGCCCCTCCCTAGGGGTAGGGCGTGCCATGCGAGCTTGTCGTGTCCTCGTGGGTCTTCTGGTCCTCCCACGAAGCTTAGGGGGTCTCTTTTGGTCCATAAAAATCACCATAAATTTTTAGCCCATTCTGAGAACTTCTATTTCTACACAAAAAATGACACCATGGTAGTTCTACTGGAAACAACATCAGTCCGGGTAGTTCCATTCAAATTATACCAAAACCATATAAAATTGTTGTAAATATGGCATGAATACTACATAAATTATAGATACATCGGATATGTATCAAGTACCATGGACAGGATCAGATCCATGCTGCCAACGGATCAGGTATGAGGATTACTCATGTTGGTCAATCAATCATCAAAAACCCTAGCCGTCCTACTCATCTTAAGAAAAAAATTCATACTCCTCATACTCACATGAATCTCCTTTCTGTTCACCGCATTGCCTTGGATAATCGTGTGTGCATTGAATTTTAAAGGATCTAGCAACAAGGAGAGTGCTCTACAGAGGTAGATGCATCGGGGGGATCTATCCATTGATTCCTTGCTTTAGGAGTTCAAATAAGCAAGTTTCTGGTGTCACCAAATTATCTTCGGCAAGGTGACATGCTCGATTAGGACATCCATCTTCTACTATCATTCAATGAGTGCTTAGGAAAAATAAGCTCCCTTTTGTTGGTGAGCCTAGTCTTGAAAGAGTGTGTGATTCTTGTCAGAAAGCAAAAAGTCATCAACTCACATATCCTATGTCAACTAGTGTTTCTTCCAAACCATTAGAACTCCTTTTTAATGTATGGGGGACAACACCCACCTCTGTTGGTAGACACATATACTATGTAAGTTTTGTTGATGATTATAGCAAGTATACATGGATCTATCTCCTTAATCATAAATCTGATGTGTTTCAAGTTTTAAAAAACTTCCAAGCACTTGTTGAACACAAATTCAGTAGTAAAATTATCATAGTCCAATCGGACTGGGCTGGAGAGTATGAAAAATTAAACTTGTTCTTCCAAACATTGAGAATTTCCCATCATGTTTCTTGCCCTCGTGCACACTAACAAAATGGCTCTGCTGAACGTAAGCACATACGTACACATTGTTGAAGTTGGTCTTACGATTCTTGCAAATGCGTCTATGCCTCTCAAATTTTGGAATGAAGCATTCCTTACCGCTACTCATCTCATTAATATGTTGCCAAGTCGTTTCATCAATTATGAAACACCCATCGAATGCCTTTTGCACACAAAACCAGACTATACATCTCTTAGGGTCTTTGGCTGCGCATGTTGGCCCAATCTACGGCCATACAACTCTAGGAAACTTTCTTTCTGCTCCAAAAAAATGTGTGTTTATCGGGTATAGTCCACTACACAAAAGCGTCAAGTGTCTTGATGTGCAAATAGGCAGGGTTTATATTTCTAGGGATGTAGTTTTTGATGAGACTATTTTTCCCTTCCAAACACTGATATGTCTCCAACGTATCTATAATTTTTGATTGTTCCATGCTATTATATTATCTGTTTTGGATGTTTTATATGCATTAATATGCTATTTTATATTATTTTTTGGGACTAACCTATTAACCTAGAGCCCAGTGACAGTTCTTGTTTTCCCCCCTTTAGAGTTTCGCAGAAAAGGAATACCAAACTGAGTCCAAACAGAATAAAACCTTTGCGATGATTTTTCTTGGACCAGAAGATAACTAGGATACTTGGATATGAAGTCGTAGGAGCCACGAGGCAGACAAGGACGGAGGGCGCGCCTAGGGGGTAGGGCGCCCCCCCACCCTTGTCGACCCCTGGTGCACCTCCCGACCTAATTCTTTCGCCTATATATTCCCATATATCCCCAAACCACCAGAGGCATCCATGAAAACACTTATCCACCGCCACAACCTTCTGTACCCGTGAGATCCCATCTAGGTACCTTTTCCGGCACCCTACCTGAGGGGGATTCGATCGCGGAGGGCTTCTACATCAACTCCATTGCCCTTCTGATGAAGCATGAGTAGTTACCACGGACCTACGGGTCCATAGCTAGTATCTAGATGGCTTCTTCTCTCTCTTCGATTCTCAATACCATGTTCTCCTCGATGTTCTTGGAGATCTATTCGATGTAATACTTTTTTGCAGTGTGTTTGCCGAGATACGATGAATTGTGGATTTATGATCAGCGTATCTATGAATATTATTTGAATCTCCTCTGAATTCTTTTATGCATGATTTGATATCTTTGTAATTATCTTCTAACTATCATTTTGGTTTGGACAACTAGATTGGTTTTCTTGCAATGGGAGAAGTGCTTAGCTTTGGGTTCACTCTTGCGGTGTCCTTTCCCAGTGACAGTAGGGGCAGCAAGGCACGTATTTGTATTGCTGCCATCGAGGATAAAAAGATGGGGTTTTCATCATATTGCTTGAGTTAATTCCTCTACATCATGTCATCTTGCTTAATGCGTTACTCCATTCTTTATGAACTTAATACTCTAGATGCATGCTGGATAGCGGTCGATGTGTGGAGTAATAGTAGTAGATGCAGAATCATTTCAGTCTACTTGACACAAACATGATGCCTATATTCATGATCATTGCCTTAGATATCGTCATAACTTTGCACTTTTTCGATCAATTGCTCGGCAGTAATTTGTTCACCCACCGTATTATTTGCTATCTTGAGAGAAGCCTCTAGTGAAACCTATGGCCCCCGGGTCTATTTTCCATCATATAAGTTTTTGATCTACAATATTAGTTTTTGATCTACTCTTTTTGCAATCTTTTACTTTCCGATCTATAAACCAAAAATACCAAAAATATTTACTTTATCGTTTATCTATCTCTATCATATCTCACTTTTGCAAGTAACCGTGAAGGTATTGACAATCCCTTTATCGCGTTGGGTGCAAGTTTGTTTGATTGTTTGTGCAGGTATTCGATGATTTGTGCGTTATCTCCAACTAGATTGATACCTTGGTTCCCAAACTGAGGGAAATACTTATCTCTACTTTGCTGCATTACCCTTTCCTCTTCAAGGGAAAAACCAACGCAATCTCAAGAAGTAGCAGGAAGAATTTATGGCACCGTTGCCAGGGAGATCTATGCCAAGTCAAGACATACCAAGTACCCATCATAAACTCTCATCTCTCGCATTACATTATTTGCCATTCGCCTCTCGTTTTCCTCTCACCCACTTCTAAAACAATTTTCGAAAAGATTTGCCTTTTTATTCGTCTTCTTTTCATATGTCTTTTTGTTTCTTTCCACGTGCCTTATATTTGCTTGCTAAAAATCTATTGATATGGATCCACTTAAAGTTTTCTACTTAGATCATCTTCGATCTATATGTGCTCGTGCTGAAACCCCAACTAGTTTAGTTGAGGGAAAATCTTTAGATGAGCATGCTCATTTTGTGCCTCACCATTTTTCTAAAAAAGGGAGACTCTTATGGAATCAAATAAACAGTTTGTTGTGTTATGCTTGGAATCTTTGTGAAATTTATGATTTTACTTGATGCTCTAAGAACCCTAAAAATACCTTCCCTACCTATGTGAGTTTAACGATAATGAAATCATATCTTCTTATGAAAAGGGTGTTTATAGTTACTATGATATCAAACAAACTGAAGGATTTGTTGCTTTTAAGCATGCTCATGAAGTTGCTTCTTTGATTGAAAAGTATGATATTACTCTCTACAGATCTGAAAATTCCGACATACTTAAATATTTCTATGAAAACTATGCTCATAATGCCTATGTTAAGGAATATATTGAGAGAATGACCGTTACTTTGGAAGGCAATAATGATATGCATGAAGCTATAGATAATTATGATTCCAATGATTTGATTGAAATATCCCTTGATGAACATGATGCTTGCTATTCTTATGGCCATGATGCCAATATTTGTGGAGATGAATTTGCTATAGTTCCTTATGTTAATCATGAGATTATTGCTATTGCACCCATACTTGATAGTTCCTTGAATCAAAAGCATGATTGCGATGGTGTTATTATAAATTCTGTTAATGTCAATTGTGTTAATGATATGCAAGACCCTAAGCTTGGGGATGCTAGTTTTGTTATGTCCACTATTTGCTGCAATGATCATGATTGGGGTGGTTCTTCTTATGATCTTGAAAATGACTTTAGTGGGTTTGGAAGAGTGTCAACTTTAGATCCCACATATTTGGAGAATGTCCAATCTTATGAACTTTTTGATAAAAGTGTGTTTGGAGAGGTCATGACTTTAGTTAATGTTAATCCCACTATTTTGTAAGAGTGTCAACTTTGCATGCATGTGGATCGTGTTGAGAATATGTTATGTGATAGTTATATTGTTGAATTTTATTATGATCTTACATGTAATTATTATGAGAGAGGAAAATATGGTTGTGGATATTTTCATGTTACTAAATTACCTCTCTTCATGTTGAGATTGCTATCATCTCTTTCTTCTTCCTTGCATATGCCAGTTTTTGCTTGCCTTGATAATTTGTTTGCTTATAAAATTCCTATGCATAGGAAGTATGTTAGACTTAGATGTGTTTTTCACGTGTTTTATGATGCTCTCTTTGTTCTTCAATTCTTCTCTTTTATGTGAGGATCATTGAAATTATCAATGCCTAGCTAAGGGCTTTAAATAATAGCGCTTGTTGGGTGGCAACCCAATTTTATTTTTGTTCTTTGCTTTTTGTTCCTATTTTGCTCTGAATAATTCATCTATCCTCTGGTTAGATGTGGTTTTGTGTTTTAATTAGTGTTTTTGCCAAATAAGACCTTTGGGATAGCTTACGGTGATAGTTGTTTTGATCTTGCTGAGAAATAGAAACTTTTGCGCCTAGGAAAAATAATTTTCATAATTTACAGAAGAGTGATTTTGATCTGATTCATTTTGCACTGGATTTGTACACAAATTTCCCAGGCTGTCCTAATTTTTCAGAATTTTTGGAGTTGTATAAATATTCGAGAGTTACAGATTGCTACAGACTGTTCTGTTTTTGACAGATTCTGTTTTCTATGCGATGTTTGCTTATTTTGATGAATCTATGGGTAGTATCAGGGGGTATGAACCATGGAAAAGTTGGAATACAGTATATATTACACCAATATAAATAAAGAATGAGTTCACAACAGTACAAAAAGTGGTGATTTATTTTCTTATACTAACGGAGCTTATGAGATTTTCTGTTGAGTTTTGTGTTGTGAAGTTTTCAAGTTTTGGGTAAGGATTTGATGGACTATGGAATAAGGAGTAGCAAGAGCAGCTTGGGGATTCCCAAGGCACCCCAAGGTAATATTCAAGGACAACCAAGAGCCTAAGCTTGGGGATGCCCCAGAAGGCATCCCCTCTTTCGTCTTCGTCTATCGGTAACTTTACTTGAGGCTATATTTTTATTCACCACATGATATGTGTTTTGATTGGGGCGTCTTGTATGATTTGAGTCTTTGATTTTTAGTTTGCCACAATCATCCTTGATGTAAACACCTTTTGAGAGGGACACGCATGAATCATGATTTATTAGAATACTCTTTGCGCTTCACTTATATCTTTTGAGCTAGGCAATATTGCTCTAGTACTTCACTTATATCTTTTTAGAGCACGGCGGTGGTTTTATTTTATAGAAATTGATGAACTCTCATGCTTCACTTATTTTATTTTGAGAGTCTTTAAACAGCATGGTAATTTGCTTTGGTTATAAATTTAGTCCTAATATCATAGGCATCCAAGAGGGATATAACAAAAACTTTCATATAAAGTGCATTGAATACTATGAGAAGTTTGATTCCTTATGATTGTTTTGCGATATGGAGATGGTGATATTAGAGTCATGCTAGTGAGTAATTGTGAATTTGAGAAATACTTGTGTTAAGGTTTGTGACTCCCGTAGCATGCACGTATGGTGAACCATTATGTGATGAAGTCGGAGCATGATTTATTTATTGATTGTCTTCCTTATGAGTGGCGGCCGGGGGCGAGCAATGGTCTTTTCCTACCAATCTATCCCCCTAGGAGCATGCGCGCTGTACTTCGTTTTGATAACTAATATATTTTTGCAATAAGTATGTGAGTTCTTTATGACTAATGTTGAGTCCATGGATTATACGCACTCTCACCCTTCCACCATTGCTAGCCTCTCTAGTACCGTGCAACTTTCGCCAGTACCATAAACCCACCATATACCTTCCTCAAAACAGCCACCATACCTACCTATTATAGAATTTCCATAGCCATTCCGAGATATATTGCCATGCAACTTTCCACCATTCCATTTATTATGACACGCTTCATCATTGTCATATTGCTTTGTATGATCATGTAGTTGACATCGTATTTGTGGCAAAGCCACCGTTCATAATTTTTTCATACATGTCACTCTTGATTCATTGCACATCCCGGTACACCGCCGGAGGCATTCACATAGAGTCATATTTTGTTCTAAGTATCGAGTTGTAATTCTTGAGTTGTAAGTAAATAAAAGTGTGATGATCTTCATTCTTAGAGCATTGTCCCATGTGAGGAAAGGATGATGGAGACTATGATTCCCCCACAAGTTGGGATGAGACTCCGGACGAAAAATAAAGAAAAAAAGAGAGAGAGAAAAGAAAAAAAGAGACCAATAAAAATGAGAGAAGGCCCAAATAAAAAATGAGAGAAAAGAGAGAAGGGGCAATGTTACTATCCTTTTACCACACTTGTGCTTCAAAGTAGCAGCATGATCTTCATGATAGAGACTCTCCTATGTTATCACTTCCATATACTAGTGGGAATTTTCATTATAGAACTTGGCTTGTATATTCCAATGATGGGCTTCCTCAAATTGCCCGAGGTCTTCGTGAGCAAGCGAGTTCAATGCACACCCACTTAGTTTCTTTTTGAGCTTTCATAAACTTATAGCTCTAGTGCATCCGTTGCATGGCAATCCCTACTCACTCACATTGATATCTATTGATGGGCATATCCATAGCTCGTTGATACGCCTAGTTGATGTGAGACTATCTCCTTCCTTTTGTCTTCTCCACAACCACCTTCTATTTCACCTATAGTGTTATGTCCGTGGCTCACGCTCATGTATTGCGTGAAAGTTGAAAAAGTTTGAGAACATCAAAAGTATGAAACAATTTCTTGGCTTGTCATCGGGGTTGTGCAAGATTTGAATATTTTGTGTGATGAAGATGGAGTATAGCCAAACTATATGATTTTGTAGGGACAAGCTTTCTTTGGCCATGCTATTTTGAGAAGACATAATTGCCTTGTTAGTATGCTTGAAATATTATTGTTTTTATGTCAATATTAAACTTTTGTTTTGAATCTTACGGATATGAATATTCATGCCACAAAAAGAAGATTACATGGATAAATATGTTAGGTAGCATTCCACATCAAAAATCTGTTTTTATCATTTACCTACTCGAGGACGAGCAGGAATTAAGGTTGGGGATGCTTGATACGTCTCCAATGTATCTATAATTCTTTTATTGTTCCATGCTATTATATTATCGGTTTTGGATGTTTTATATGCATTAATATGTTATTTTATATTATTTTTGGGACTAACCTATTAACCTAGAGCCCAGTGCCAGTTCCTGTTTTTTCCATGTTTTTGAGTTTCGCAGAAAAGGAATACCAAACGAAGTCCAAACGGAATAAAACATTTGCGATGATTTTTCTTGGACCAGAAGATAAACATGAGACTTGGAGATGAAGTCGGAGGAGCCACGAGGCGGCCACAAGGACGGAGGGCGCACCCAGTGGGGTAGGGCGCCCCCCCCCCCACCCTTGTGGGCCCCTCGTGCACCTCCTGACCAAATTGTTTTGCCTATATATTCCCATATATCCCCAAACCACCAGAGGCATCCACGAAAACACTTTTCCACCACCGCAACCTTCTGTACCCGTGAGATCCCATCTAGGGACCTTTTTCGGCACCCTGCCGGAGGGGGATTCGAGGGCTTCTACATCAACTCCATTGCCCTTACGATGAAGCATGAGTAGTTTACCATAGACCTACGGGTCCATAGCTAGTAGCTAGATGGCTTCTTCTCTCTCTTTGATTCTCAATACCATGTTCTCCTCGATGTTCTTGGAGACCTATTCGATGTAATACTTTTTTGCGATGTGTTTACCGAGATCCGATGAATTGTGGATTTATGATCAGCTTCTCTATGAATATTATTTGAATCTCCTCTGAATTCTTTTATGCATGATTTGATATCTTTGTATTCTCTTCGAACTATAGGTTTGGTTTGGCCAACTAGATTGGTTTTTCTTGCAATGGGAGAAGTGCTTAGCTTTGGGTTTAGTCTTGCAGTTTCCTTTCCCAGTGACAGTAGGGGCAACAAGGCACGTATTTGTATTGTTGCCATCAAGGATAAAAAGATGGGGTTTTCATCATATTGCTTGAGTTAATTCCTCTACATCATGTCATCTTGCTTAATACTTTAATTCGTTCTTTATGAGCTTAATACTCTAGATGTGTGGAGTAATAGTAGTAGATGCAGAATCTTTTCGGTCTACTTGACACGGACGTGATGCCTATATTCATGATCATTGCCTTAGATATCGGTAGAACTTTGCACTTTTCTATCAATTGCTCGGCAGTAATTTGTTCACCCACCATATTATTTGCTATCTTGAGAGAAGCATGTAGTGAAACCTATGGCCCCCGAGTCCATTTTCCATCATATAAGTTTCCGATCTACAATATTAGTTTCTGATCTACTCTTTTTGCAATCTTTTACTTTCTGATCTATAACCAAAAATACCAAAAATATTTACTTTATCATTTATCTATTTCTATTAGATCTCACTTTTGCAAGTAACCGTGAAGGGATTGACAACCCCTTTATCGCGTTTGGCGCAAGTTTGTTTGATTGTTTGTGCAGGTATTTTGTGATTTGTGTGTTGTCTCCTACTGGATTGATACCTTGGTTCTCAAACTGAGGGAAATACTTATCTCTACTTTGCTGCATCACCCTTTCCTCTTTAAGGGAAAAACCAACGCAAGCTCAAGAAGTAGCAAACACCTCATCCAAATGTCGGAGCCCTCACGCAAAGAAATCCTCTTACTTCCTTGTCATCTTTCCGACTTAGATCAAGGGGGAGATGATAAATTTGGTGACCACTTGACTAATCCTCATAACCATGCTACTCTGTTTTTTGATGATGCAGATGATACATGAGGTGCAAGATTTTTGGCTGAAGAAAATGATGCAGAAAATGTGCAAAACAGTGAAGAATAGGCTACATATTATGTGGCAGAAGAAGACAGTGTAGGCGCGGAACACCAGGTGGATTCGCCTGAACCTATGAACTTGGGCTCTGCTGGCGGCCAATCCTTGTAGATCGTCTGCAAGCATCGGGATGGTGTGGTACCTCCAGCGGCCCACATGGGTCACGCGCAAACCAGTGTGGCTCAACGGGGCCCTCGCCCGATGCCCGGCAGCCTACGGCATAAAATGAGGCCTAGGGTCCATACTTTCGCTAGTGCAATCTCTCAACAATGCTAATATAATTGGATCATATAACCATCCCTCAACGTGCAATGAAGAATGACTCCAAAGTTCCTATCTAGTGGAGAACATAAGACGAAATTGTTTGTAGGGTATGAAACCACCTGAAAGCTATTCTTTCCGTTTGATCTATTCAAGAGTTCGTACTAAAATAACACAAAGCTATTCTCTCTGTTCGATCTATCCTAGAGTTCGTACTAAAATAACACCAAATCAAATTCAGATTCATAATACTCAATCCAACTCAAAGAACCTCAAAGAGTGCCCCAAGATTTCTACCAGAGAAACAAAGACAAGAACGTGCATCAACCCCTATGCATAGATTACCCCAATGTCAGCTCGGGAATCCGTGAGTTGAGTGCTGAAACACATACCAAGTGAATCAATATGATACCCCATTGTCACCACGGGTATTCATAGCAAGACATACATCAAGTGTTCTCAAATCCGTAAAAGTACTCAGTCTGATAAAATGAAATCTCAAAGGGAAAACTCAATTCATCACAACAAGATAGAGAGGGGAAAACACCATATGATCCGACTATGTTAACAAAGCACGTGATACATCAAGATCATGACATGTCAAGAACACAAGAGAGAGAGGGAGGGAGAGAGAGAGATTAAACACATAGCTACTGGTACAAACCCTCGGCCCCGAGGGTGGACTACTCCCTCCTCATCATGGTGGCCGTCGGGATGATGAAGATGGCCACCGGTGATGATTCCCCCCCTCCGATGGAGTACCAGAACAGGGTCTAGATTGGTTTCTCGTGGCTACAGAGCCTTGCGGCTGTGGAACTTATGATCTAGAGTCTCCGCGAGAGTTTTTCGAATATTTGGGAATTTATAGGGCGAAGAGGCGGTGCGGGAGGCCACTGAGGTGGGCACAACCCACCGGGGCACGCCTGGGGGCCCAGGCGCGCCATGGTGGGTTGTGCCCCCCTCGGGGCACACCCCTCCCCCCCCCCTCCCCCTCCCCCAGGTGTTGCTTTGTCCCATTGGATGTCTTCTGGTCCATAAAAAATCCACAAGAAGTTTTGCTGCATTTGGACTCCATTTGATATTGATTTTCTATGATGTAAAAAACAAGCAAAAAACAGCAACTGGCACTGGGCACTATGGCAATAGGTTAGTCCCAAAAAATGATATAAAGTTGCTATAAAATGATTGTAAAACATCCAAGAATGATAATATAACAGCATGAATACTTCATAAATTATAGATACATTAGAGATGTATCAGCAGGCCGATGTTGGAGGCGACAGGGCGACCGATGCGGGGCCCGCCAACTAGACACCATGCTGCATGCCTGAGCGGACGTTACGTGAGCCTGCCACATGGAGCCCTCTGATTGGCGCCTCCAGTTGGGGCAGATCCCTCCTAGCCTGTTGACCGCCTTGGATTTGGAGCTCAGGGTAGTGTATCTCCTCCGGATGATGTGCCAAGATCTTCTGTTGATGATCCTTTTATTTCATGATCTTTTGCCTTTGAAAAGTGTATTCAAGAAAATACAAACACAAGATCTTCCGCGCCAATGATTTTTTTCATCAAGGACTACTACCCGTGTATCTGAAGTTTCTCAGCGTAGTACCAGGTCACAGTCTAAAGTATTTAAACCCAACGAATACAAAGTGGTACAATAAGGTATGACAGTCGCAAACGTGCTTTCCTTACGAGTACTGGTGAACCAGATCATTTTATTGATGCACTTGCACATAAAGAGTGGAAAGAACTTATGGATAGTGAATATCAAGATCTTATGAAAAATAAAACTTGGCATTTAGTTTCACCAGGAAAAGTTAAAATGTGATTGATTGCAAGTGGGTCTATAAAATTAAAAGGAAGGCAGCTGGAAGCATAGACAGATACATGGCTAGACTAGTTGCAAAACATTTTTACAAGATTTGCAATTGGTTATGATGATACTTTCATCCATGTTGTTAAAGCATCTATTATTAGACTTGTACTATCTATTACTATTTCTAGAGGTTGGAGCCTACGACACCTAGATGTTCAGAACATGTTTCTTCATGGTGTTCTTGAGGAAGAAGTGTTCATGAGGCAACCACCAGGGTATGAAAATAGAAGCACACAACATTATGTTTGCAAGTTAGATAAATCTTTGTGTGGGTTAAAGCGGGCCCCTAGAGCCTAGTACTCAAGGTTGTGCACACAGTTACAGCAACTTGGATTTACCCCATCAAAAACAGGTACCTCTCTATTCTTCTATAACAAAGGCAACACAACAATATTTGTTGTTCTTCATGTTTGTGATATAATTGTTGCTAGTTCCAGTGCAGATGCTACCAGTTGTCTTCTTCAGGGTCTTAATATAAAGTTTGCATTCAAATACTTGGGTAGTCATCACTATTTTCTTGGCATTGAAGTAAAGCAGGTGAAAGTTGGAATACTTCTGCCATAGGAAAAATATACCGCTGATATTCTCAAAAGAATGGGAGTGGAATACTATAAGCATGTAAGTACAGCACTCTCAACCTTAGAAAAATAAATAGTTGAGGGAGGAGAGGCACTTGATCCAGAGGATGCAACAAATTACAAACACGTTGTTGGTGCACTACAGTGTTTGATTTAATGTTGGGGAAAGTTGCATGGAAAACAAAAAAAATCTATGCACACGCAAGATCTATCCATGGAGATGCATAGAAACGAGAGGGGGGAGAGCATCTTCATACCCTTGAAGATTGCTAAGTGAAAGCATTTATCAATGGGGTTGATGTAGTCATACACCTTCATGATCCGTCCCAATTGATGTCCCTTGAACTACATCGGTATTTCTCCAAAGAGAAAGAGATGATGCAGTACAGCTATGGTAGGTGTTTCCCTCAGTTATGAAAACAAGGTATCAATCTAGTAGGAGAACCAAGCAATACTATGTAAACGGTACCTACACACAAAGAACAAATACTTGCAACCCGATGCTTATGAGGGGTTGTCAATCCCTCTACGGGTGACAGCGCCAGATGTTGTCAAGCTGACGGGATAAAAATTGTGATAGATTGGATAAATAGATCTCGATAAAATGCGAAACAAAATAGGTGCTAAAAAATTGCAGCAATATATTTTCGGGTTTTTGGAATAATAGATCTGGAAATAAAAGCAAAAAAAAAATATATCTCAAAGCAAATATGATAAAGAATAGACCCGGGGCTGTAGATTTCACTAGTGGCTTCTCCCGAGAAAATAGCACACGGTGGGTAAACATTATTGTTGGGCAATTGATAGAATACCAAATAATTATGACAATATCCAAGGCAATGATGATTATATAGGCATTACATCCAAGATTAGTAGACCGACTCGTGCCTGCATCTACTACTGTTACTCCACACATCAACCGCTATCCAGCATGCATCTAGTGTATTAAGTTCATGGAGAAACGGAGTAATGCAATAAGAACGATGACATGATGTACACGAGATCTATTCATGTAGGAATAGATCCCATCTTGTTATCCTTAATAGCAACGATACATGCGTGTCTTGCTACCACTTCTGTCACTGGGAAAGAACACCGCATGATCAAACCCATCACAAAGCACCTCTTCACATGGAAAGAAAAATCGATCTAGTTGGCCTAACTAAACCAAAGATTCAAAGAATAAATATAAGGCTATAAGTAATCATGCATATAAGAGATCAAAGAAGACTCAAATAATATTCATGGATATAGATCTGATCACAAACTCAAAATTCATCAGATCCCAACAAACACACCGCAAAAAGAGTTACATCGAATAGATCTCCAAGAGACCATTGTATTGAGAATCGAAAAGAGAGAATAACCCTTCTAGCTACTGCCTACGGACCCATAGGTCTATGATGAACTACTCACGCATCATCGAAGAGGCGCCAATGAGGATGATGAACCCCTCCGTGATGGTGTCTAGATTGGATCTCGTGGTTCTGGAACTTGCGACGGCTAAAATTGTTTTTCGTTGACTCTGCTAGGTTTTTTTTGAACATTTGGGTATTTATAGGGCGAAGAGGCGGTGCGGGAGGTCACCGAGGTGGGCATAACCCACCTGGGCACGCCTGGGCTCCTAGGCGCACCCAGGTGTCTTGTGCTCACCTCGGGCCCCCTCTCCGGTACTTCTTTGGCACATCTTGTGTCTTCTGGTCCAAAAAATCTCCAAATAGTTTCGCTGCGTTTGGACTCTGTTTGGTACTGATATTCTGTGAAGTAAAAAACAAGCAAAAAACAGCAACTAGCACTAGGCAAGTAGGATGTAATTTCATTACATAACTATTGACTTTCGTGCTTGCATAGGGAATCACAAACCTTGATAAAAATATTCTTACTAAAGCATAATTACTCACCAACATGACTCACATATCACTATCATCATATATCAAAACTATTACAAGGAATCAAGTTTAATTTTTCCAATGATCTTCATGAATTTTTTTTATTATATCCCTCTTGAATATCTACCACTTTTGGACCAATTTCATATATTGCAATTGCCTTTAACAAGCTCAAACAAATCTAAGTGAAGAACATGATCATAATGATTTTCATCTCTCAAAATAATATAAGTGAAGCATGAGAAAATTTCTTCAAAATTACTAACTCTCAAATAAATCTAAGTGAAGCATGATAGCATTTCCTCAAAAATATAAAAGCACACCATGCTCAAAAAGATATAAGTGAAGCACTAGAGCAATTCCATGGCTCAAAAAAATTAAGTGAAGCATAGAGCAATTCTAACAAATCATAGCATAATTTGGCTCTCTCAAATAGGTGTGTCCAAAAGGATACTTGTGACAAACTAAAAAGCAAAACAAGCAAAGAATCATATAATACAAGATGCTCCAAGCAAAACTCATGATATGTGACGAATAAAAATATAGCTCGAAGTAAAATACCGATGGTCATTAGAAGAAAGAGGGGATGTCACTCGGGGCATCCCCAAGCTTAGTTGCTTGTTTCTCCTTGGATATTATCTTGGGGTGCCTTGGGGCATCCCCAAGCTTAGGCTCTTGTCACTTCTTATTCCTTCATCCATCATGATCTCACCCAAAACTTGAAAACTTCAATCACACAAAACTTAACAAAACCTTCATGAGATCCATTAGTATAATAAAACAAATCTTTACTTTAGGTACTGTTGCAAACCCATTCCAATTTTATTATTGCATTATACCTACTGTATTCTAACTTTACCATGGCTTATACCCGCCATCCAAGCCATAGATTCATCAAAATAAGCACACAATGCAACAAAAATAGAATCTGTCAGAAACAGAACAGTCTGTAAAGACGTGAATATCGTCATACTTATGTAACTCAAAAAATCTGAAAAATTAGGACAACATAGGAAATTGGTATATAAATCTTGTGTACAAAATTAAGAAACTTTAGTCTCTTATGTGAATTTATAAAATTCTTCTACTAGACGCAAACATTTCTGTTTTCCAACAAAATCAAATCAACTATCACCAAGCATGATCCCAAAGGCTTGGCTTGGCAAAAAACTAATTAAAACATAAAAACACAATAATAACAATAGCATAATTGTGCAAACACTCAAGAATAGAAATAAAAAGGTAAAAATAAATTTTATTCATTGGGTTGCCTCCCAACAAGCGTTATGTATGCCCTTAACTAGGCATTGATAATTTTAATGATGCTCGCATGAAAGACAAGAATGGAAGCACAAAGAGAGCATCATAAAGCATATGAGAAACACATTTAAGTCTAACATACTTCTTATGCATAGGAATTTTATAAGCAAACAAATTATCAAGGCAAGAAACATCTAGCATATGCAAGGAAGAAGAAAGAAGCAATATCAATCTCAACATAACAAGAGGTAATTTAGTAACATGAAATTTTCTAGAACCATATTTTCCTCTCTCATAATAATTACATGTAGGATCATATTTCAAATTCAACAATATAGCTATCATATAAAATTTTCGCTTCATGATCACATGCATAAATGTCTTATAATCTTCCAAGATAGTGGGATTAATATCAACTAAAGTCATGACCTCTCCAAACCCACTTTTATCAAAAAAATTGTAAGATTGAGCGCTCTCCAAATATGTGGGATTCTTTTTACTTAAATTTGACACTCCTCCAAGCCCAATTTCAATATTATTGCAAACATATTCATCATGAGGCTTAAATAAATTTTCAACATCATAAGAAGAGTCACCCCAATCATGATCATTACAATAAGTAGTAGACATATCAAAATTAGCATCCCCAAGCTTGGGGTTTTGCATATTATTAGCACAATTGACATTAATAGAATTTATAGTAACACCATTGCAACCATACCTTTCATTCAAGGAGCTATCATGAATCACTTCAGAAATTTCTTCTTTTAGCACTTCATCACAATTTTTAGATTCACGAATCTCAAGAAAAACTTCATAAAGATAATCTAGTGAAATCAATTCACTAGCAATTGGT
This sequence comes from Triticum aestivum, assembly GCF_018294505.1. Lineage (NCBI taxonomy): Eukaryota > Viridiplantae > Streptophyta > Magnoliopsida > Poales > Poaceae > Triticum > Triticum aestivum. The sequence goes on from NC_057810.1 coordinate 632,067,209, forward strand.
TCATCATAATTGGATATTTTGAAAATATTAGCAAGTGGATGCGGATTCATATCAATAGATGTTTAGCAAGCAAAGATGCAAGCAAATAGAAGACACATGGCATACAAGCAAAGATAGCAAACGAACAAAAAGGCAAATATTTTTGTTCTTCTCTCAAAAACGTTTTAGAAGTGGGGCAGATGAAAATGAGAGGCAAAGAGCAAATAATGTAAATTGCAAGGAGATGAGATTTGTGATAAGGAACCTGATAGATGTTGATGATGTCTCCCTGGCAATGGCGCCAGAAATTCCTTTTGATGTTGCTTGAACTATGCCAGTATTTCCCCAAAGAGGAAGGGATGATGCAGTACAGCTATGGGTAGGTATTTGCCTCAGTTATGAAACCAAGGTATCAATCCAGTAGGAGAACCAAGCAACACTATGTAAACGATACATGCACACAAAGAACAAATACTTGCAACCCGACGCTTGTGAGGGGTTGTCCATCCCTCTACGGGTAACAGCGACAGATATTGTCAAGTTGACAAGATAAAAAATTGTGATAGATTGGATAAATAGATCTCGATAAAATGCGAAATAAAATAAGTGATAAAAAAGTGCAGCAAGGTATTTTGGGGTTTTTGTAATAATAGATCTAAAAATAAAAGCGAATAAAAATAGATCTCAAAGCAAATATGATAAAGAATAGACTCGGGGGCCGTAAATTTCACTAATGGCTTCTCTCAAGAAAATAGCACACGATGGGTAAACAAATTACTGTTTGGCAATTGATAGAAGATCGAATAATTATGATGATATCTAAGGCAATTGTCATTATATAGGCATCACATCCAAGATTAGTAAACCGACTCCTGCCTGCATCTACTACTATCTCCACACATCAACCGCTATCCAGCATGCATCTAGTGTATTAAGTTCATGGAGAAACGGAGTAATGCAATAAGAACGATGACATGATGTAGACGAGATCTATTCACGTAGGAATAGCCCCCATCTTTTTATCCTTAATAGCAACAGTACATGCGTGTCTTATTGCCCTTTCTGTCACTGGGAAAGAACACCGCACGATCGAACCCATCAGCACCTCTTCCCATGGAAAGAAAAATCGATCTAGTTGGCCTAACTAAACCAAAGATTTAAAGAAGAAATACGAGGCTATAAGTAATCATGCATATAAGAGATAAAAAAGACTCAAATAATATTCATGGATATAGATCTGATCATAAACTCAAAGTTCATCAGATCCCAACAAACACACCGCAAAAAGAGTTACATCAAATAGATCTCCAAGAGACCATTGTATTGAGAATAAAAAAGAGAGAAGAAGCCATCTAGGTACTGCCTATGGACCCATAGGTCTATGATGAACTACTCATGCATCCTCGAAGAGGCACCAATGAGGATGATGAACCCCTCTGTGATGGTGTCTAGATTGGATCTCATGGTTCTGGAACTTGCAGCGACTGGAATTGTTTTTGTCGACTCCCCTGGGGTTTTTGGAATATTTGGGTATTTATAGGGCGAAGAGGCAGTGCAGGAGGTCATCAAGGTGGGCCAACCCACCAAGGCGCGCCTGGGCTCCTAGGCGCACCCAGGTGTCTTGTGCTCACCTCGGCCCCCCTCTCCGGTACTTCTTTGTCCCATCTTGTGTCTTCTGGTCCAAAAAAATCTCTAAAAAGTTACGTCGTGTTTGGACTCCATTTGGTACTGATATTCTATGAAGTAAAAAACAAGCAAAAACATCAACTAGCACTGGGCACTATGTCAATAGGTTAGTCCCAAAAAATGATGTAAAGATGATATAAAATGATTATTAAACATCCAAGAATGATAATATAACAGGATGAACAATCAAAAATTATAGATACATTGGAGACGTATCACCAATCAAGTATCTAAAGTACGGCACCTCCGCGTTCAGCTTGATGACGTCCTCGACTTCTTGATCCAGCAAGAGGGGCGAAGTAGTAGATGAGTTCCAGCAGCACGACGACATGGTGACAATGGTGGTGAAGAACAATATCTGTAGGGCTTCACCATGCACAGCAAAAACTAGACGGAGGATAAACTAGAGGGAATGGGGTTGCCGGCACAAGGTTTGGTGATTCTTGATCTGTTCTAGGTGCTAGCCCTGCCCCTCTATTTATATGTTGAGTTGTGGGGTCGTAACTTGGAGAAAGAGCCTCCTCAAAGTCAGTTTTCCTAGCAAGGCAAGAGTCCTTCTTGGACTCTAGGACCAGACGCTAGGGTCCTTGGCGTCTGGCCCCAGACGCTGGGGTCCCTGGCGTCTAACCCCCTGGCCTCCGCAAAACTTCCTTTTGCACCTTCCAAAAGCCTCGTGGGCTTTACCCCTTGTCCCAAATGAAGTGTTCTCGTACCCGAACATTTTGGGAAACATCTGAAACCCCTTCTAGTGAATTTTGGAAGACTAGAACCCTTCCGGAGACTAAATACTACTATCCCATATATTAATCTTTACCTCCAGACTATTCCGGAGCTCCTCATCATGTCCGTGATCTCATCCGGGACTCTGAACAACATTCGGTCACCAACATACATAACGCATATAATACTATATCGTCAACGGACGTTAAGCATGCGGACCCTATGGGTTCAAGAATGATGTAGACATGACCGAGACGCTTCTTAGGTCAATAACCAATAGCGAGACCTGGATGCCCATATTGGTTCCTACATATTCCATGAAGATCTTTATCGGTCGAACCTTTATGACAACATACATAGTTCTCTTTGTCTGTCGGTATGTTACTTGCCCGAGATTCAATGTCGGTATCCCCATACCTAGTTCAATATCGTTACTGGCAAGTCTCTTTACTCGTTCTGTAATACATCATCCTGTAACTAACTCCTTAGTCACTTTGTTTGCAAGCTTCTTGTGATGTTGTATTACCAAGAGGGCCCAGAGATACCTCTCCGTCATACGGAGTGACAAATCCCAGTCTTGATCCATGCCAACTCAATAGACACCTTTAGAGATACATGTAGAGCACCTTTATGATTGCCCAGTTATGTTATGATGTTTGATGGCACACAAGGCATTTCTTCGGAGTCCGAGAGTTTCATGATCTCATGGTCGAAGAAACATGTATTTAAAATTAAGAAAGCAGTAGCAAGAAACTGAACGATCATATGCTATGCTAATTGTTGGGTCTTGTCCATCACATCATTCTCCTAATGATGTGATCCCATTATCAAATGACAACTCATGTCTATGGTTAGGAAACCTTAACCATCTTTTGATCAACGAGCTAGTCTAGTTGAGGCTCACTAGGGACACGGTATTTGTTTATGTATCCACACATGTATTTAAGTTTCCGGTCAATACAATTCTAGCATGAATAATAAACCTTTATCATGAATAAGGAAATATAATAATAACAACCTGCTACGTCTTGAGCTTGCGTTGGTTTTCCTTGAAGAGGAAAGGGTGATGTAGCAATAGTAGCGTAAGTATTTCCCTCAGTTTTTGAGAACCAAGGTATCAATCCAGTAGGAGGCTCCTCAAAAGTCCCACGCACCTACACAAACCAACAAAGAACTCGCAACCAACGCAATAAAGGGGTTGGCAATCCCTTCACAGCCACTTGCGAAAGTGAGATCTGATAGAGATAGTATGATAAGATAAATATATTTTTGGTATTTTATAATATAGTTGTAAAAGGTAAAGATGCAAATAAAAGTAGATTGGATGCAAATATGATAAGAGATCGACCCGGGGGCCATAGGTTTCACTAGAGGCTTCTCTCAAGATAGCATAAGTAATACGGTGGGTGAACAAATTACTGTCAAGCAATTGATAGAAAAGCAAATAATTATGAGATTATCTAGGCATGATCATGTATATAGGCATCACGTCCGCAACAAGTATACCAACTCCTACCTGCATCTACTACTATTACTCCACACATCGACCGACTCTTGCCTGCATCTAGAGTATTAAGTTCATAAAGAACAGAGTAACTCATTAAGCAAGATGACATGATGTAGAGGGATAAACTCATGCATTATGATATAAACCCCATCTTTTTATCCTCGATGGCAACAATACAATACGTGCCTTGCAACCCTTTCTATCACAGGGTAAGGACACCGCAAGATTGAACCCAAAGCTAAGCACTTCTCCCATGGCAAGAAAGATCAATCTAGTAGGTCAAACCAAACTGATAATTCAAAGAGACTTGCAAATATAACCCAATCATACATAAAAGAATTCAGAGGAGATTCAGATATTTCTCATATATAAACTTGATCATAAACCCACAATTCATCGGACCTCGACAAACACACCGCAAAAAGAGTTTACATCGAATAGATATCCACAAGAGAGGGGGAGAACATTGTATTGAGATCCAAAAAGAGAGAAGAAGCCATCTAGCTAATAACTATGGACCCGAAGGTCTGTGGTAAACTACTCACAACTCATCGGAGGGGCTATGGTGTTGATGTAGAAGCCCTCCGTGGTCGATTCCCCCTCCGGCAGAGCGCTGGTGAAGGCTCCAAGATGGGATCTCGCGGATACAGAAGGTTACGGCGGTGGAAATTGTGTTTCGGGTGCTCCCTGGATGTTTTCGGGGTACGTAGGCTTATATAGGAGGAAGAAGTACGTCGGTGGCCGCCCAAGGGGCCCACGAGACAGGGGCGCGCCCTATAGGGGTGGGCGTGCCCTACCCTCTTGTGGCCGCCTTGGCTGCTTCTTGACTTGCACTCCAAGTCCTCTAGATCACGTTCCTTCCAAAAATCACGCTCCCGAAGGTTTCGTTCCGTTTGGACTCCGTTTGATATTCCTTTTCTTCGAAATACTGAAATAGGCAAAAAAAACAGAAATACGGGTTGGGCCTCCGGTTAGTAGGTTAGTCCCAAAAATGATAATAATGTGTAAAATAAAGCCCATAAACATCCAAAAGGGGTAATATAATAGCATGGAACAATCAAAAATTATAGATACGTTGGAGACGTATCAAGGATCCCCAAGCTTAATTCCTGCTCGTCCTCGAGTAGGTAAATGATAAAAGCAGAATTTTTGATGTGGAATGCTACCTAGCATAATTCTCAATGTAATTTTCTTTATTGTAGCATGAATGTTCAGATCCAAATGATTCAAGATAAAAGCTTATAAAACATGAAAATAATAATGCTTCAAAGCATACTAACAAATAATCATGTCCTATCAAAATAACATAGCCAAAGAAAGCTTATCCCTACAAAATCATATAGTTAGGCCATGCTTCATTTTCATTACACAAAATACTCCCATGATGCACAACCCCGATGATGAGCCGAGCAATTGTTTCATACTTTTTAACGCGCTTCAGCTTTTTCAACTCTTACGCAATACATGAGCGTAAGCCATGGACATAGCACTTAGGTGGTAACAGATGGTAGTTGTGAGGACAAAAAGAGGGAGAAGATAGTCTCACATCGACTAGGCGTATCGACGGGCTATGGAGATGCCCATCAATAGATATTGATGTGAGTGAGTAGGGATTGCCATGCAACGGATGCACTAGAGCTATAAATATATGAAAGCTCAACAAAAAGAACTAAGTGGGTGTGTATCCAACTCGCTTGCTCACGAAGACCTAGGGCATTTTGAGGAAGCCCATCATTGGAATATACAAGCCAAGTTCTATAATGAAAAATTCCCACTAATATATGAAAGTGACAATATAGGAGACTCTCTATCATGAAGATCATGGTGCTACTTTGAAGCACAAGTGTGGAAAAAGAGATAGTAGCATTGTCCCTTCTCTCGTTTTCTCTCATTTTATTTTATTTTCTTTTTCTTTTTCTCTTTTTTTTTCTTTGGCCTCTTTTCCTTTTTTTTCTTTTTGGCCTTTCTCTTCTTTTTTCTTCTTCTTTTTTTTATTTTGTAAAGTCTGAAGTCTCATCCTCACTTGTGGGGGAATCATAGTCTTCATCATCCTTTCCTCACTGAGACAATGCTCTAATAATGAAGATCATCACACTTTTATGGATTTACAACTCAAGAATTACAACTCAAAGCTAGAACAAGATATGACTCTATATGAATGCCTCCGGCGGTGTACCGGGATATGCAATGAATCAAGAGCGACATGTATGAAAATTATGAAGGTGGCTTTGCCACAAATACGATGTCAACTACATGATCATGCGAAGAGCAATATGAAAATGATGGAACGTGTCATAATAAACGGAATGGTGGAAAGTTTCATGGAAATATATCTCAGAGTGGCTATGGAAATGCCATAATAGGTAGGTTTGGTAGCTGTTTTGAGGAAGGTAAATAATGGGTTCAATACCGGCGAAAGTTGCCTGGTAATAAGAGAGGCTAGCAAAGTGGAAGGATGAGTGTGCGTATATCCATGGACTCACATTAGTCATAAAGAACTCATATACTTATTGCAAAAGCCTACTTAGCCCTCGAAGCAAAGTACTACTACGCATGCCCCAAGAGGGATGTATTGGTAGGAAAAGACCATCGCTCGTCTCCGACAGCCACTCATAAGGAAGACAATCAAAAGAGCACCTCATGCAACAATTTTGTCACACAACTTTTACCATATGTGCATGCTACAGGACTTGCTAACTTGAATAGAAGTATTTCTCAATTTCATAAGTATCCACTAGCATGACCCTAACATTACTACCTTTATATCTCAAAACAATTACCAAGCAACAAATTGATCATAGCATCCAATTCACTTCCTATGATAGTTTTTATTATACCCAACTTGGATGCTCATCATTCTAGGCCCAACTTTGTAACCATAGCAAATGCCATGCTGTTCTAAAAGACTCTAAAATAATATAAGTGAAGCATGAGAGACTAGCAATTTCTTCAAAATTAAGTTACCCCCATGCTCTAAAAAATATAAGTGAAGCACTAGAGCAAAAACTATCAATCTCAAAAGATATAAGTGAAGCACATAGAGTATTCTATCAAATTCTAATCAAGTGGGCTTCTCCCAAAAGGTGTGTACAGCAAGGATGATTGTGGTAAACTAGAAATCAAAGACTAATATAATACACGACGCTCCAAGCAAAACACATATCATGCGGCAAATAAAGATATAGCTCCAAGTAAAGTTACCAATGAACGAAGATGAAAGAGGGGATGCCTTCCCGGGGCATCCCCAAGCTTAGGCTTTTGGCTATCCTTGAATATCTTGGGGTGCCACAAGCATCCCCAAGCTTAGGCTCTTGCCACTCCTTATCCATAGTCCATAAAAGCTTTACCCAAAACTTGAAAACTTCACAACACAAAACTCAACAGGAAATCTTATAAGCTCCGTTAGTGAAAGAAAACAAAACCACCACATAAGGTACTGTAATGAACTCATTCTTTATTTATTTTGGTGTTAAACCTAGTGTATTCCAACTTTTCTATGGTTCATACCCTTACATACTAGCCATAGATGCATCAAAATAAGCAAACAACACACGAAAAACATAATCTGTCAAAAACAGAACAGTCTGTAGAAATCTATAACTAACGCAAACTTCTGGAACTCTAAAAATCCTACCAAAATAGGACGTACTGGACAATTTGTTTATTGATCAGCAACAAAAATAATCAATGCAAAATCACGTTTCTGTGATTTATTCATTTTTTTCTCGTGAGCGCAAAGTTTCTGTTTTTCAGCAGAATCAAATCAACTATCATCATAGTTTATCCTATAGGTTCTACTTGGCACAAACACTAATTAAAAGGTAAAAACACATCTAAACAGAAGGTAGATGCAAAATTTATTACTAAACAGGAACAAAAACAAAAAACATAAAGAAAATTGGGTTGCCTCCCAAGTAGCGCTATCGTTTAACGCCCCTAGCTAGGCATAAAAGCGAAGATAGATCTAAGTAGTGCCATAATAATAAGATAGATCTTGAAAACTCATCTCATATTCTCTACGTTCGGCAGCAAGTTTTCTTTGAGGAAAGCAAAAGTAATCAAAAGGGCTAAATTTGGCGGGACAAAAGTCCCCAAGATCATTCATAGGAGGAACTGGCTCCTCCTTTGGCCCTTCATAATGCACAACCAATTCATCACTATAACATTCTTTTGTCAAAATTTTGTGAGCCTATACTCAAGAGAGTATCCAAGCTCATTATTTCGAAGAGAAAAATCATTATTAAGTTTGGAAATTCTATCAACAAGGACATTGGTAGGAACCTTTTTTCTAAGGTTTTCATTGAAAGCAACATAGTCCAAAGATTGAAAGTGCCTAAATTCCTCTTGATCATAGAGGATCGCCTCTATGGGAGGACGACCGGTGTCCACCCTATAGTGCGCAAAGATTTCTTTGGCCTCTCTTATGATAAATCTAAACTCATGAGCCAAAAAGATAGTAACAGAGCGCTTAACAGAAGAATGCTCAATATTAGAAAATTCTAGGAAAATTCTTTGTATGCAAGGATGCATATGCATAAATTGTCTTTCAAGTTCAACTAAAAGCATAGCAATGGCATCTGCAAGACTACTAGTTCTGTGAAGAATAGAACCACCCATGGAAGGTAAAGCACCGGCACAAGTAAAGAAATCTTGAATAACACTTTTTCCAATAATGTTACCACTACCGATTCGAAACTTTTTTGGTATGCAAGATAGGGAGTTCTTCGGCCGGAGCCTCAGAATTTTCCATGCTATCATTATTATCCATATCGACGATAATCTCCCCAATTTCAGACATAACGGCAAACAAAAGCGAGGAAGAAGGAAGCAAGCGAAAGAGAGAGAGATTGGGAAAGAGAGGGCGAATAAAACGGCAAGGGTGAAGTCGGGGAGAGGAAAACGAGAGGCAAATAGCAAATAATGTAAATGCCAGGGAGATGGGTTTGTGATGGGTACTTGGTATGTCTTGACTTGAGCGAAGACCTCCCCGGCAACGGCGCCAGAAATCCTTCTTGCTACGTCTTGAACTTGCGTTGGTTTTCCTTGGAAGAGGAAAGGGTAATGCAGCAATAGTAGCGTAAGTATTTCCCTCAGTTTTTGAGAACCAAGGTATCAATCCAGTAGGAGGCTCCTCAAAAGTCCCGCGTGTCGTGGTTCTAAGTCTGACAGTAGAATAGGGGGGTAGGAATGGAGAGGCAAGATCCTAGCTATGGAGTAGTTGTGTACGCAGGGTGTTTACGAGTTCAGGCCCTTCTCGGAGGAAGTAACAGCCCTACGTCTTGGAGCCCGGAGGCGGTCGACTGGATTATATGTGTGTGAATTACAGGGGGCGAACCCTTTACACAGAGGAGGGGGTGGCTTATATAGAGTCCGCCAGACCCCTCCGGCCCTCAGTTATGCAGGGTTTAAGGTACATTAAGGTCTGGCATTACTGGTAACGCCATACATAAAGTGCTATCATGACCATGAAGACTACTTAATGACAGACCGTTTGTGTGCAGAGTGACTCTAGATCTCCTGGTGGTCGAGTGAGTGGCTTCATGGTCGAGTGTCTTTGAGTCCATCGAGTGATATCCTTCCAGGTCGACTGAAAGGTAGTTTCTTCTAGAGATGTCCTTAGGGAGGATACTTTGGACAGGCCCATGACCCTACCCTAGGTACATGGCTTCATCGTTAGCCCCCGAATGGATCGAGGTTTGAGTGAGGAAGGAGTTGAGAATTCTTCCGACCCATTTTTCGTGCTATGAGTATGTCTTGTTCTGGATCAATGACCTTAGGTGACGGCACCAACTTCTTTTTCAGTCGCCTTGATCCATTCTTTGTATCTGTCGAGTGACTTTTCTGTACTTGGAGATCGCCGAATGACGGATCGGAGGAAATCTCCAGTCTGACAAGTTGCTGTTGACGGATTTAGCGGGATCTGAATTTTGGGAAGCGTGCGAGGCAGAGGAAGCCGTGGTACTCGGATGGGATAAGGCAGGAATGCCTCGATCTTCGCGCCACCTTTTTCACCATGTATCGCTCGCGCGACTGTTGCGGGATTTGACAGGATCGTCCGGGCCTACCAGTCAGTCACTCGGAAGCGACCCCATATAAGGCGCCGGACGGGGGTTTTTGAACAGTACACCCTCATTTTCTTCTCCCTCTTCCTCAGATTCATCTGCTGCGTTCGCCACGGTCCCAATGCTGCTGCTCTGTGCGTGCTTCACCGGCGACGATGGAGAAGGAGAAGATGGAGGCTTTGGAGCGGGCAAAGAAGGTGATGGCGAAGGAGAAGGGAAGAGCGACCAGTCGGGGCGGATCCTCGTCGCGGGCCGGTCTGCCGCAGGGTTGGATCCAGGGCGACTAGATCCGCTCGACCATCCGCCAAAAGGATCTTGACGACCTGGCCGATGAAGGACTGATCCCTCATGGATCAGCGAGGCTCCTGGGGAAGGAGTGGCATCCGCAGCCTCAGGAGGGTGAGTGTGTCCTCTTAGCCACTCACATTGACCGCGGATTTTCTTTTCCGCCCCACCCTTTCTTTCGGTGATTTCTGAACTTCTTTGGGGCACAACTCCACCACTTCACACCCAACTCTATCGTGTATCTCGCTGCTTTCGTGTCCTTGTGTGAGAATTTTTTGGGTTGCCGGCCGCATTGGGGCCTTTTCAAACACATCTTCACCTGTCGCTCCCAGACGGTGAAAAAGGCCAATCCGAGTGACGAGAGAACCCAAGTGATTCAGATGTGTGGGGGTCTTGGGGTCCAAATGAGAGGTAAAAGTGCTTTTCTAGCCATGGTCCTTCCTGAGTCAGTTCGAGGGTGGCAATCGACTTGGTTCTACTGCCAAGACCAGCCGACGCCAGGGCAGTCGACTAGACTCCCTCCTTTCTCCATGGATCGAGTGAGCAAGCCGTCCTCTTTGAAGGTTGTCCCGGAGGAGAAGGCTCAGGTTAAGGTGCTGGTCGAGCGGGTGGTCCAGCTTATCTGTGACGGGGTGGCTGGCATGGATCTTCTGGAGGTTTTCCTTTGATGACGTATCCAGCCGCTCCAATATCGAGACCATCCAATGTGGATGTATTCTAGCACCGAAGACACCACTCGGGTCCACCCGGAGGAGGTCGAGGACGCCACGCTGGAGAGGTGGATGACTACCATCACAGGGAACAAGGACAACCCCCGAGGAGCCAGGAGGATCCCTCCACTCGACCAATCATACCAGCCAGACAAGGTCCAATTATGTACCTCCAACTGTGATCCTACTTCCTTCATTCCGTTTTGCCAGGATTCAGTCGACTGATACTTGTCTTGTTTGTTGTCTTCCAGGTCACTACCGAGATGTACTCGATGCCCAATGGGACACAAGAACAGATCGAGGAGGAGGAGGAGGGGAGTGGATGCGAAAGTCAGGAGGAGTGGCAATCTGATGGCGAGGAGGATGAAGAAGACAACGGTTCTGGTGAAGAGGAGGAGGAGGAAGAGGAGGAGGAAGTCGACCCTGCCTGTACTAAAAGGCGATCCAAGCTCGCCCATGATCTTGCAGTCGAGCGTGGCAAAGCAACTGTGCCCGTGGGGCAGTCGACGAAACGTCCTCAGACGACCTCTCCGGCACCGACTGAGAAAATGTCGAAGCAACCTCGAGCGACATCATCAAAGCCGACGAAGGCCCTACCGAAGATGAGGATGGTGATTCCCACTATTTCCGGGTAATAGCAGAACTTGTGTTTTCTTGTTGGGCATGAATAAACTCTTGGTCGACTCGTTGGCTAACCGACTGATTTCTGGAATCTGCAGTGCTGCTACCTCCGAGACCTCAGCCGGGAACGAGGATCAAGAAATGGAACATGCTGCCACCTCCAACCTTGGTATGATCTCTCTAGTTTTGCTTTTGGTCGATTAGATCTTTATCCTTAACTTTGACTCTTTCCTGTAGCCCCACCTCATGTCATTGATCTCCCTGACGATGACGATGAGGAGCCACTGAGGCAGAGGAGGAACAAGAAGGCGCCTGCTGGCAAGACTGCTCAGGTTGTATCAGCACCTGAGACGCTGGTTCCGGAGGGAGGAACGTCACTCGGGCTACCGTGTCTTTTGTTGTGCCGCTGATGAGTGCTCGCCCTTCGTCGTCGAGTGCTGATCCGCCTTCCCTTTTTGCCACACACCACGTCCCAGAGGACCAAGCAGGTGCTGCTAAGGAAGCTATACGCCAAGCAGGGGTCATGATGGAACAGGTGAAGGCGATCCGAGACGCCAGCCAAGCAGCTTATGATGCAAGCTCAGCTCTTCAAAGCAATGTCCAGGTTAGTTGATCACCACTTGTTCTGTTAGGATATGGTATCTAAAAACTCTTCTTTCTGAAGATCTTAGTATCTGTACACCCACTGGGTGCATTGATTGAATTTTTGGATTGGTGGGGGCACGCTGAGTGCACCCACTGGGTGTAGTCCCCGAGACTATGGTGGACTGCTGGCAGTCGACTATAGTCTTTATACTTTGAACTGCTTCATTTTACCTTTTTCCACTCGGTCTGGTCGAATGGAATCATGGAACCAGTGGGGGCACGCTGAGTGCACCCACTGGGTGTAGTCCCCGAGACCATGGTCGACTGCTGGCAGACGACTATGGTCTGAAGAACATCTCTCCCCTTTTTTTACGACACCGTGGCTGACTGCTGGCAGTTAGCTTTGGTTTAGGATCATAACTTTCTGTCTCTTTCGGTCGACTGATCGAACCGAGTCGGTAGAACCAGTGGGGGCACGTTGAGTGCACCCACTGGGTGTAGTCCCTGAGACTACTGTTCAATATTTTGATTCGGCTGTAGTCTTAGAAATGCTACGATTTTTTCTCTTAGTCACTCGGAAGTGACCTATCTTTGATGTCTGTCGACTGACTTTTCGCAGAAATCTTGCGAGCTTGTGGCTCGTTATACCGAGTTGGAGAACAAACATATCCAGCTCGAACTTGACTTGAAGCTTGTCCAGGAGAACTTCACGAAGGCGAAGGAGGAAGCAAAAGGTATGTTTGGTGAGAATCTTGACGACTGGCCTTACTTTTTTTGTCCATTCTTGATTCTGATCTCATTGTCACCTTGTAGAAAAACTGAAGGAGGCTCTGAAGAAGAAGGATCTTGACCTCGCCGAGGCACAGAAAACGGCATCAAACAAGAAAAAGCTCGCGGAAGAAAAGTTTACTTCAGCCAATAAACTTGAAGAGGAAAACGCCAATCTGAAATCTGCTCTTGACGCAGCCAACAAGGAGGCTAGCTGACTGAAGAATGACAAGATTGCTCTGAGCGACAAGGCTAGCAAACTGGCGGGAAAGAAGAACGATCTAGAGGCTTATCTGGGAGGGCTCGCCAAGAAGTTATTCCTCATGCTTGAAGGTAATCCCTTATATCCGACTGGCTTGTAATTATTGGCTTACCATAGAACTGCTGGCTTATCTTTGGGTTGTTTTTACAGAATTCTGCCAAAACTTTGAGGAAGAGACTAGTCGAGTGGAGACAGGCTTGGATCCCATCAACTCTCCTATGAAGGATGAAGCTGCCATGAATGTGCTCCGACTGGAGTCTCGTGTTGCTGGTGTGGTGGACTATCTTGCTCGACTGAAGGTTGCAACGTCACGCATCGACACAACACTCTGGCCGGGGGAAACGCTTCAGAATGACCTCGAGTCTCTGATGAGTCGACTGAACGAAGTTCCAGGTCGAGTGCAAGAATGGAAGAAGTCTTCTGCCAGGTGTGGTGCTGATGTTGCTCTATCTCTGGTCCATGTTCACTGCAAGGATGCACGAGAGGACAAGCTGGCGTCCCTCAAGGTGGCCAATACCAAGAAGCATGACTTCCGATCTGTCATGGAGACCTTCATTGCTGCTGCCACTCAGAGATGGAATCGACCTGGACAAGTTTGTTGTGCCTTCCAGTCCCCCGCCTGAGGAGTGAGAAAAAACTTCTATGCCCTGCCTTAAATTTGCCTCGGAATGCCGAGTGGTTTTGTAACCAGCTAAACTTTGACAGGCTTGATGCCTGAGCACTTCTGGATCCGTAGGACGCTATCTGAACTTGGTTTTGCTGTTGAATACGTTTGCATCTGCTTTCGAGTGAACATTGCTCTTCACTCGGAATGTATTTTAGTGCTGGTGACGTACTCTTGCAGGTTGGGGTACAGATTGCAGTCGACCTGCATCCTTACAGGTCTGGACAAAGTGCACATTGTATTTGTGGCGAAGCTCAGAAGGATAAGGTATCAGTCGACCTGCACCTCGTTGTCCTTGCGGAGCGCACATTGTATTTGTGGCATAGCTCGGAAGGAGAGGGTGGCAGTCGACCTGCACCTCGTCGTCCTTGTGAATCGGAATGGATTTCATACTTAGGCAAGTACCGAACTGCGGCTAAGCCCCCGAGTGGGTGATTTGTTCTCCACTCGGTAGGATTTTTCAAACGTAGGCTAGCACTGGGCTGCAGCTAAGCCCCCGAGTGGGAGGTTTGCTCTCCACTCGGTAGGGTTTTCAGATACTTAGGCGAGCACTGGGCTGCAGCTAAGCCTCCGAGTGGGGAGGTTTGCTCTCCACTCGGTAGGATTTTTCAAACTTAGGCGAGTCCTGGACTGCAGCTAAGCCCCCGAGTGGGAGGTTTACTCTCCACTTGGTAGGATTTTTCAAACTTAGGCGAGTACTGGACTGCATCTAAGCCCCCGAGTGGAAGGTTTGCTCTCCACTCGGTAGGATTTTTCAAACTTAGGCGAGTACTGGACTGCAGCTAAGCCCCCGAGTGGGAGGTTTTCTCTCCACTCGGTAGGATTTTTCAAACTTAGGCGAGTACTAGACTGCAGCTAAGCCCCCGAGTGGGAGGTTGCTCTCGACTCGGTAGGATTTTTTGAGGTGCAGCTTCGAAGGAAATGGTAGCAGTCGACCTGCACCTCGTCATCCTTGCGAAGCGCACGTTGTATTTGTGGCATAGCTCGGAAGGAGAAGGTAGCAGTCGACCTGCACCTCGTCATCCTTGCAGAGTGCACATCGTATTTAATACTTAGGCGAGTACTTGGACTGCAGCTAAGCCTCCAAGTGTGAAGCTGGCTATCACTCGGTAGGATTTTAAACACTTAGGCGAGTACTTGGACTATAGCTAAGCCTCCGAGTGGGAGGCTGGCTCACCACTCGGTAGGATTTTGAACACTTAGGCGAGTACTTGGACTGCAGCTAAGCCTCTGAGTGGGAGGCTGGCTCACCACTCGGTAGGATTTTAAAGTACTTAGGTGAAACAGATTCGCAGCTAAGCCTCCGAGTGAGAGGTTGGGTCATCACTCGGCAGGATTTTTTGTTTTTTACAAACTTAGGCGAAACGGATTCGCAGCTAAGCCACCCACTGGGGGATTTCTCATGTAAACAAAAGCAACAACAATCACTAGGAAAATTAAAACACTCTTGTCTTTGATAAATGAACTACAGAAGTACTTTTATTACATCTTATACGAGTGAATACTTAAGTATAAAAGGGGCGGAGCAACTCCGCGTTCCAAGCTCGTGGCTCGTCGATCTGGCGATCGACATTGTAAAGACGGTACGCTCCATTGTGGAGGACTTTGGTGACGATCAAGGGACCTTCCCAAGTCGGAGCAAGCTTGTGTGGCTTCTGCTGATCCACTCGGAGAACCAAATCTCCTTCTTGGAAGGCTCGACTCTTCACGTTTCTGGCATGGAATCGATGCAAGTCTTGCTGATATATAGTCGATCGGATCATGGCCATCTCTTTTTCTTCTTCTAGAAGGTTGACTGCATCCTGTCGGGCTTGCTCTGCTTCATCTTCAGTGTAGAGTTCGACTCGGGGCACGTTGTGAAGCAGGTCACTCGGCGGGACTGCTTCAGCTCCATAGACCAGGAAGAATGGAGTTCTCCCAGTCAACCGATTAGGAGTGGTCCTTAATCCCCAAAGAACTGACAGAAGTTCGTCGACCCATGCGCCTGTTGTGTGTTTGAGATCGCGCATCAGTCGGGGTTTCAGTCCTTTGAGAATTAAACCATTTGCTCATTATGCTTGTCCATTTGACTGGGGGTGAGCCACTGAAGCATAGTCGACTCGCGTGCCTTGAGATGCAAAAGGCTCTGAATTCGTCGGAATCGAAGTTCGACCCATTATCCGTGATGATGCTGTGTGGAACTCCATATCTGAATACTAACTCTCAGATGAAGCTGATAGCAGTACCAGCATCCAGATTCTTGATAGGCCTAGCTTCAATCCACTTAGTGAACTTGTCGACTGCCACCAGTACATGGGTGAAGCCGCTCCTGCTAGTTCTCTGTGGTCCAACCATATCTAATCCCCAAACAGCGAAGGGCCAGACGAGTGGAATGGTCTTCAAGGCTGAGGCGGGTTTATGTGACATATTGGAGTAGAACTGACATCCTTCACACTTGTCGACTATCTCCTTCGCCATTTCATTTGCTCTTGGCCAGTAAAACCCTGCTCGGTATGCTTTAGCCACAATGGTCCGAGAGGACGCATGATGACCACAGGTCCCCGAGTGGATATTGTCAAGAATTATCTGACCTTCTTCTGGTGTTATACATTTCTGACCGACACCAATCGCGCTTTCCCTGTACAATTGACCCTTTATCACAGTAAAGGCCTTGGATCGACGGACGATCTGTCGAGCCTCTTTCTCATTCTCTGGGAGCTCTTTCCTTAGGATATACGCGATGTACGGCTCTGTCCAGTCGGGAGTGATGACCAAAGCTTCCATGATTAGGTCGACCATAGCTGGAACTTCAACCTCAGTCGGATCTGTGACACTCTTTGGCTGTGGAGCTTCTTCGGTGAAAGGGTCCTCTTGAATTGATGGAGTATGGATGTGTTCCAAAAACACATTACTGGGAATGGCTTCTCTCTTGGAACCTATCTTTGCCAAATCATCAGCCGCCTAATTTTTTAGTCGGGGTATATGATGAAGCTTTAACCCCTCGAATCTCTTCTCCAGCTTTCTCACCGCATTGCAGTAACCAGTCATGGCTGGACTTCTGACATCCCACTCCTTCATCACCTGATTGACCACCAAATCTGAGTCGCCATAGACCATAAGGCGACGGACGCCGAGTGAAATGGCCATACGCAACCCGTACAAAAGTGCTTCGTATTCTGCTTCATTGTTGGAGGAATCAAAGTGGACTGGAGCACATATCTGACCTTATCTCCTCGGGGGGAAATCAATACTACCCCAGCACCGGAACCATTCAGCATCTTAGAACCATCAAAGAACATGGTCCAGTGCTCCGAGTGAACTTGAGTTGGTAGTTGTTGTTCAATCCACTCGGCGATGAAATCTGCTACAGCTTGGGACTTGGTGGCTTTCTTTGCCTCAAACTTGATATCAAGGGGAAGGAGTTCAATCGCCCATTTCGCCACTCGACCAGTTGCATCTCTGTTGTGCAGAATCTTTGACAATGGGGCGTCGCTAACGACTATAATGGAATGGTCAGAGAAGTAATGAGCAACCTTCTTCGCGGTCATATAAATCCCATATACAAGCTTCTGATAATGCGGGTGTCTTTGCTTTGATGGGATCAAGACTTCAGAAAGATAATACACTGGGCGTTGAACTTTAAAGGCCTTTCCTTCTTCTTCCCGCTCGACCGTAAGTACTGTACTAACGACTTGTCATGTAGCTGCAATGTAAAGCAGTAAAGGCTCTTCACTGATTGGGGCAGCAAGCACCGGCTGGGTGGAGAGCAGGGCTTTTATCTCTGCAAATGCTGCATCAGCTTCAGGAGTCCACTCGAACTTGTCTGACTTCTTCATCAGTCGGTAGAGAGGCAATGCCTTTTCACTGAGGCGAGAGATGAATCGACTTAAAGTGGCCAAGCATCCAGTAAGCTTCTGGACATCGTGCACACACACAGGGCGTTTCATTCGGAGTATAGTGCCAACTTTTTCTGGGTTGACGTCGATTCCTCGTTCGAAAACGAGAAAACCAAGTAACTTTCCACCAGGAACTCCGAATGTGCACTTTGATGGATTAAGCTTGATATCATACCTCCTGAGGTTGACAAATGTTTCAGTAAGGTCAGTCAACATGTCGGAACCTTTCCGTGATTTGACCACAATATCATCCATGTATGCTTCCACATTCCGACTGATTTGAGTGAGTAAACACTTCTGAATCATCCTCATGAATGTGGCTCCGGCATTCTTGAGGCCGAATGGCATGGTGACATAGCAGAAGCACCCGAATGGAGTGATGAAAGCTGTTTTAATCTCATCGGGTCCATACAGACGGATCTGATGGTAACAGGGATAGGCGTCTAAAAAAGACAGGCGATCACATCCCGCAGTTGAGTCGACTATTCGGTCGATGCGGGGGAGAGGAAAATGATCTTTAGGGCAGGCCCGATCGATATGTTTGAAATCAATGCACATACGAAGTGACTTGTCCTTCTTGGGGACCATGACAACATTGGCGAGCCACTCGGAGTGGTAAATCTCTCGGATAAACTCCGCTGCTAAGAGCCGAGCCACCTCCTCGCCAATGGCCTTTCTCTTCTGGACGGCGGACCATCGAAGATGTTCCTTGATAGGTTTTACTTTCGAGTTGACTCTCAGGCGATGCTCAGCCAGCCCCCTGGGAACACCCGGCATGTCAGCAGGCTTCCATGCGAAGATGTCCCAGTTCTCACGGAGGAACTGGATGAGCGCTTCTTCCTATTTGGAGTCGAGTGTTGTGGAGATATGAGTCGGGGCGGCACTGGGGTCGGTCGGGTGAATGTGAACGGGCTTCGTCTCACCGGACGACTGAAACACTGACTCTGTAGCGGGCTTCTTGGCCCGCAACAAATCACTCGGATCTGCAGTTTTTTGGTATTCCTGCAGCTCTACCACTGCCATCTGAGCATCAGCGATCTTCGAGCCCTTCTGAAAGCACTCCTCCGCCTTCTTCTGATTGCCAGTAATAGTGATCACACCTTTGGGACTAGGCATCTTCATCTTGAGATACACATAGCACGGTCGAGCCATGAAACATGCGTAAGCTGGCCTACCCAAAATAGCATGATAAGCACTCTGGAAATCCACAACCTCAAAGGTCAACTTTTCCTTTCGGAAATTCTTGGAATCACCGAAAACCACATCAATAGAAATTTGGCCGAGTGACTCAGCCTTCTTCCCGGGTATGACTCCATGGAAACTCATGTTGCTGGTACTGAGTCAGGACATCGGAATGCCCATCCCTTTCAGTGTTTCCGCATAGAATATATTTAGGCCACTACCACCATCCATCAGAACTTTAGTCAGTCGAGTGCCTTCGCCGACTGGGTCGACCACCAAAGCTTGCCTCTCAGGGGTGGCTATGTGTGTCGGATGATCAGACTGGTCGAATGTGATGGCAGTCTGGGACCATTTCAGATAACTGGGCGTCACCAGAGCGACCATATTCACCTCACGGTTGATAACTTTCAATCGACTTTTGCTCAACATCAGCAAAAATCATCAGAGTGGAATTGACATGGGGATATCCTTCATCACTGTCCTCTTTATCCTCAACTTTGTCTAACTCCTTTTCCTTATCCTTGGGTTGTTTCCCCTGAAATTGCTAGATCAAGAACCGACACTGCCGAGTGGTATGTTTCGGGTAAATGAAGTTACCCTCCTCATCTTTCTTCATGTGGATGTGGCACGGCAAAACCATCACGTCATTTCCTTCCTTGTCCTTCACCTTCTTAGGATTCCAAGATCCTTTGGGCTTTCCTTTGAATTTTCCTTGAGTCACGGCCAAGGCTTCTCCAGGAGCAGCTGGCTCGGCTTTCCACTTTCGCTTCCGACTGGAGTTCCCTCCCCCGGTTTCATGAGCGGTTGGCTTGTACTTGCCACTCCGTAGTCGGTCTTCTTCTTCACCATTGGCATACTTGGTGGCAATCTCCATCATCCGACTCAGGGTCATGTCTTCGGTCCGACCGAATTTCAAACTTAGCTCTCTATTCTTAACGCCTTCTTTAAAGGCACAAACTGCTTGGTGATCAGATACATTTTCCACTGTGTGATGCAATGTGATCCACCTCTGGATGTAATCCCTTAGAGTCTCATTTGACTTTTGCACACAAACCTGCAGCTCTGTCAACCCTGTTGGTCGCTTGCAAGTTCCTTCAAATGTTTTGACAAACACTCGGGCAAGATCTTCCCAAGTGTAAATGCTGCTAGGTGCCAACTGATTCAGCCATGCTCGAGCCCTCCAACATAAGAGGCAGGTATTTCATGGCCACCTCATCATTGCCGCCGCCAATCTGAACAGCCACTCGGTAATCCTCAAGCCAAGTATCGAGCTTGGACTCGCCGGTGAACTTACTGACTCCAGTCGCCAACCTGAAGTTGGGAGGAATCACCGCAGCCCTGATGGATCTGCTAAAACACTCTGGTCCTGAGACGTGAACTCTGCTGCTGGTGGGCACATCTCTGTCATGGCCTTCTCGGTGAGCTCTGTTCTGATCGACCAAACCTTGAACGATAATGGATCTCGCATCAAAGCCTGGTTCTCTAGGGTCAACTCGAACCCTTCGCCCAACACTGTGCTGGCATCTGTCATCTTGCTGTCGAGGGGCGTATGACCCACCCCTTGGGGGAGGAGTGGGCACCCGATGTCGATCATCGCGATCAAATCGATCATCATACTGATCAGGCCGACCTCCACGTCCCTCACGCCTCGGGGGCAATCTCGGGCTATGGGCCGACTGGAATGTATTCGCAGCGATGGATCTGCTGTGAATCCTGTTTCGCGAGTGTGATACACTGAATTTTGATCTCCTGCTGCCCGAAGTAAATCTCTGATCTGCATCAGGACTCTACCAGCCTCTGACTGAGAGGGCTGAATCGACTCTGCTATGCGGGTTGCAGCTGCTAGATTTTGAATCGGAGTTCGATATACCTGAGTTGGTGGTGGAAAGAGTTGACACCGACTGGAGTCTGGGACCCATTGTCGTGCACGTTCGTCGAGTGCTCGCTGGAGGTTCTCTAGTCGAGTGCGCTCAGCCAAATTGGCCAAACGTGAAGGAAATATGCCCTAGAGGCAATAATAAAGTTATTATTTATTTCCTTATATCATGATAAATGTTTATTATTCATGCAAGAATTGTATTAACCGGAAACATAATACATGTGTGAATACATAGACCAAAATAACGTCACTAGTATGCCTCTACTTGACTAGCTCATTAATCAAAGATGGTTATGTTTCCTAACCATAGACATGTGTTATCATTTGATTAATGGGATCACATCATTAGTAGAATGATGTGATTGACATGACCCATTCCGTTAGCCTAGCACTTGATCGTTTAGTATGTTGCTATTGCTTTCTTCATGACTTATACATGTTCCTGTAACTATGAGATTATGCAACTCCCGTTTACCGGAGGAACACTTTGGGTGCTACCAAACGTCACAACGTAACTGGGTGATTATAAAGGAGTACTACAGGTGTCTCCGAAGGTATATGTTGGGTTGGCGTATTTCGAGATTAGGTTTTGTCACTCCAATTGTCGGAGAGGTATCTCTGGGCCCTCTCGGTAATGCACATCACTATAAGCCTTGCAAGCAATGTAGCTAATGAGTTAGTTACGGAATGATGCATTATGTAACGAGTAAAGAGACTTGCCAGTAACGAGATTGAACTAGGTATTGGATATCGACGATCAAATCTCGGGCTAGTAACATACCGATGACAAAGGGAACAACATATGTTGTTATGCGGTTTGACCGATAAAGATCTTCATAGAATATGTAGGAGCCAATATGAGCATCCAGGTTCCGCTATTGGTTATTGACCGAGAATAGTTCTAGGTCATGTCTACATAGTTCTCGAACCCATAGGGTCCGCACGCTTAACGTTACGATGACAGTTTTATTATGAGTTTATAAGTTTCAATGTACCGAAGTTTGTTCGGAGTCCCGGATGTGATCGCGGACATGATGAGGAGTCTCGAAATGGTCGTGACATGAAGATTGATATATTGGACGACTATATTCGGACACCGGAAGTGTTCCGGATGCTTTCGGAGAAAACCGGAGTGCCGGAGGGTTACCGGAACCCCCCGGGAGAAGTAATGGGCCTTATGGGCCTTAGTGGAGAGAGAGAGGGGCAGCCAGCATGGGCCATGCGCCCCCTCCCCCTCTGGTCCGAATTTGGACTAGGAGAGGGGGGGCGGTGCCCCCCTCTTTCCCTCTCCCTCTCCCCCTTCCTTTCCCCCTCCTAGTAGGAGTAGGAAAGAGGGAGTCCTACTCCTACTAGGAGGAGGACTCCTCCTCCTTGGTGTGCCCACAAGGGCTGGCCGGCCTCCCCCCTTGCTCCTTTATATGCGGGAGCAGGGGGCACCCTAGGACACACAAGTTGATCTACGTGATCATTCCTTAGTTGTGTGTGGTGCCCCCCTCCACCATATTCCACCTCGGTCATATTGTCGCGGAGTTTAGGTGAAGCCCTGCGCCGGTAGAACATCATCATCGTCACCATGCCGTCGTGCTGACGGAACTCATCCCCGACACTTTGCTGGATCGGAGTCCGGGGATCGTCATCGAGCTGAACGTGTGCTGAACTCGGAGGTGTCGTACGTTCGGTACTTGGATCAGTCGGATTGTGAAGACGTACGACTACATCAACTGCGTTGTTATAACGCTTCCGCTTACGGTCTACGAGGGTATGTAGACAATACTCTTCCCTCTCGTTGCTATGCATCATCATGATCTTGCGTGTGCGTAGGAAATTTTTTGAAATTACTACGTTCCCCAACAGTGGCATCCGAGCCTAGGTTTTATGCATTGATGTTATATGCACGAGTAGAACACAAGTGAGTTGTGGGCGATACAAGTCATACTGCTTACCAGCATGTCATACTTTGGTTCAGCGGTATTGTTGGATGAAGCGGCCCGGACCGACATTACGCGTACGCTTACGCGAGACTGGTTTTACCGCCGTGCTTTGCACACAGGTGACTAGCGGGTGTCTGTTTCTCCAACTTTAGTTGAACCGAGTGTGGCTACGCCCGGTCCTTGCGAAGGTTAAAACAGCACTAACTTGACGAACTATCATTGTGGTTTTGATGCGTAGGTAAGAACGGTTCTTGCTAAGCCCGTAGCAGCCACATAAAATTTGCAACAACAAAGTAGAGGACGTCTAACTTGTTTTTGTAGGGCATGTTGTGATGTGATATGGTCAAGACATGATGCTATATTTTATTGTATGAGATGATCATGTTTTGTAACCGAAGTTATCGGCAACTGGCAGGAGCCATATGGTTGTCGCTTTATTGTATGAAATGCAAACGCCCTGTAATTGCTTTACTTTATCACTAAGCGGTAGCGATAGTCGTAGAAGCAATAGATGGCGTAACGATAATGATGCTACGATGGAGATCAAGGTGTCGCGCCGGTGACGATGGTGATCACGATGGTGCTTCGAAGATGGAGATCACAAGCACAAGATGATGATGGCCATATCATATCACTTATATTGATTGCATGTGATGTTTATCCTTTATGCATCTTATCTTGCTTTGATTGACGGTAGCATTTTAAGATGATCTCTCACTAAATTATCAAGAAGTGTTCTCCCTGAGTATGCACCGTTGCAAAAGTTCTTCGTGCTGAGACACCACGTGATGATCGGGTGTGATAGGCTCTACGTTCAAATACAACGGGTGCAAAACAGTTGCACACACGGAATACTCAGGTTAAACTTGACGAGCCTAGCATATAACAGATATGGCCTCGGAACACGGAGACCGAAAGGTTGAGCATGAATCATATAGTAGATATGATCAACATATTGATGTTCACCGTTGAAACTACTCCATCTCACGTGACGATCGGACATGGTGTAGTTGATATGGATCACGTAATCACTTAGAAGATTAGAGGGATGTCTATCTAAGTGGGAGTTCTTAAGTAATATGATTAATTGAACTTAAATTTATCATGAACTTAGTACCTGATAGTATTTTGCTTGTCTATGTTTGTTGTAGATAGATGGCTCGTGCTGTTGTTCCGTTGAATTTTAATGCATTCCTTGAGAAAGCAAAGTTGAAAGATGATGGTAGCAATTACATGGACTGGGTCCGTAACCTGAGGATTATCCTCATTGCTGCACAGAAGAATTACATCCTGGAAGCACCGCTGGGTGCCAGGCCTGCTGCTGATGCAACTGACGACGTTAAGAACGTCTGGCAGAGCAAAGCTGATGACTACTCGATAGTTCAGTGTGCCATGCTTTACGGCTTAGAACCGGGTCTTCAATGACGTTTTGAACGTCATGGAGCATATGAGATGTTCCAGGAGTTGAAGTTAATATTTCAAGCAAATGCCCGGATTGAGAGATATGAAGTCTCCAATAAGTTCTATAGCTGCAAGATGGAGGAGAATAGTTCTGTTAGTGAACACATACTCAAAATGTCTGGGTATAATAATCACTTGATTCAACTGGGAGTTAATCTTCCTGATGATAGTGTCATTGACAGAATTCTTCAATCACTGCCACCAAGCTACAAGAGCTTCGTGATGAACTATAATATGCAAGGGATGGACAAGACCATTCCCGAGCTCTTCGCAATGCTAAAAGCCGCGGAGGTAGAAATCAAGAAGGAGCATCAAGTGTTGATGGTTAACAAGACCACCAGTTTCAAGAAAAACGGCAAAGGGAAGAAGAAGGGGAACTTCAAGAAGAACAGCAAACAAGTTGCTGCTCAAGAGAAGAAACCCAAGTCTGGACCTAAGCCTGAGACTGAGTGCTTCTACTGCAAGCAGACTGGACACTGGAAGCGGAACTGCCCCAAGTATTTGGCGGATAAGAAGGATGGCAAAGTGAACAAAGGTATATGTGATATACATGTTATTGATGTGTACCTTACTAATGCTCGCAGTAGTACCTGGGTATTTGATACTGGTTCTGTTGCTAATATTTGCAACTCGAAATAGGGACTACGGATTAAGCGAAGATTGGCTAAGGACGAGGTGACGATGCGCGTGGGAAATGGTTCCAAAGTCGATGTGATCGCGGTCGGCACGCTACCTCTACATCTACCATCGGGATTAGTTTTAGACCTAAATAATTGTTATTTGGTGCCAGCGTTAAGCATGAACATTATATCTGGATCTTGTTTGATGTAAGACGGTTATTCATTTAAGTCAGAGAATAATGGTTGTTCTATTTATATGAGTAATATCTTTTATGGTCATGCACCCTTGAAGAGTGGTCTATTTTTATTGAATCTCGATAGTAGTGATACACATATTCATAGTGTTGAAACCAAAAGATGCAGAGTTGACAATGATAGTGCAACTTATTTGTGGCACTGCCGTTGGGGTCATATCGGTGTAAAGCGCATGAAGAAACTCCATACCGATGGGCTTTTGGAATCACTTGATTATGAATCACTTGGTACTTGCGAACCGTGCCTCATGGGCAAGATGACTAAAACGCCGTTCTCCGGAACTATGGAGCGAGCAACTGATTTGTTGGAAATCATACATACTGATGTTTGTGGTCCAATGAATGTTGAGGCTCGCGGCGGATATCGTTATTTTCTCACCTTCACAGATGATTTGAGCAGATATGGGTATATCTACTTAATGAAACACAAGTCTGAAACTTTTGAAAAGTTCAAGGAATTTCAGAGTGAAGTGGAAAATCATCGTAACAAGAAAATTAAATTTCTACGATCTGATCGTGGAGGAGAATATTTGAGTTACAAGTTTGGTTTACATTTGAAACAATGCGGAATAGTTTCGCAACTCACGCCACCCGGAACACCACAACGAAATGGTGTGTCCGAACGTCGTAATCGTACTTTACTAGATATGGTGCGATCTATGATGTCTCTTACTGATTTACCGCTATCGTTTTGGGGTTATGCTTTAGAGACGGCCGCATTCACGTTAAATATGGCACCATCAAAATCCGTTGACACGGCGCCTCATGAACTGTGGTTTGGCAAGAAACCAAAGTTGTCGTTTCTTAAAGTTTGGGGTTGCGATGCTTATGTGAAGAAACTTCAACTAGATAAGCTCGAACCCAAATCGGAGAAATGTGTCTTCATAGGATACCCAAAAGAAACTGTTGGGTACACCTTCTATCACAGATCTGAGGGCAAGATTTTCATTGCTAAATTCGGATCCTTTCTAGAGAAGGAGTTTCTCTCGAAAGAAGTGAGTGGGAGGAAAGTAGAACTTGATGAGGTAATTGTACCTGCTCCCTTATTGGAAAGTAGTTCATCACAAGAACCGGTTCCTGTGACAACTACACCAATTAGTGAGGAAGCTAATGATATTGATCGTGAAACTTCAGATCAAGTTTCTACTGAACCTCGTAGGTCTACCAGAATAAGATCCGCACCAGAGTGGTATGGTAATCCTATTCTGGAAGTCATGTTACTTGACCATGATGAACCTACGAACTATGAGGAAGCGATGATGAGCCCAGATTCCGCAAAATGGCTAGAGGCCATTGAGGGAGTCCTGGATTAGGGGGTGTCCAGATAGCCGGACTACCATCATCAGCCGAACTGTCATCGGCCGGACTATCATCATCGACCAGACTCCAAGACTATGAAGATACAAGATTGAAGACTTTGTCCCATGTCCGGATGGGACTTTCCTTGGCGTGGAAGGCAAGCTTGGCGATATGGATATGTAGATCTCCTACCATTGTAACCGACTCTATGTAACCCTAGCCCTCTCCGGTGTCTATATAAACCGGATGGCTCTAGTCCGTAGGACACAACAACAACAACCATTACAATCATACCATAGGCTAGCTTCTAGGGTTTAGCCTCCTTGATCTCGTGGTAGATCCACTCTTGTAAACATCCACAATATCAATATCAATCAAGCAGGACGTAGGGTTTTACCTCCATCAAGAGAGCCTGAACCTGGGTAAAACATCGTGTCCCTTGTCTCCTGTTACCATCCGCCTAGACGCACAGTTCGGGACCCCCTACCCGAGACCCGCCGGTTTTGACACCGAAATTGGTGCTTTCATTGAGAGTTCCTCTGTGTCGTCACCGATAGGCTTGATGGCCTCTTCAATCGACAACGACGCCATCCTGGGTGAGACTTTTCTCCCCGGACAGATCTTCGTATTCGGCGGCTTCGCACTGCGGGCCAACTCACTTGGCCATCTAGAGCAGATCGAAAGCTACGCCCCTGGCCGTCAGGTCAGGTTTGGAAGCCTAAACTTCACGGCCGATATCCGCGGGGACTTGATCTTCGATGGATCTGAGCCACAGCCGAGTGTGCCGTGCTGTCATGATGGGCACGACCTAACTCTGCTGCCGGACAGCACCTTGGAGGCCGCACATGAATCCGCTCCGACCCATAGTCCGAAGCTGATCGCTCAGATCGAGGACGGATGGCTGGACACCACCTCGGGAGCTGCAACTTCTACGGCGATGGAGCCGAACACTTACTTTGTCCCGCATAAAGCTCATGACTCCGAGGTGCCGGACTCTCTGCCGGACTCCGAACCTCCTGCGCCCCTGCCGGTCAAATCCGACTGGGCGCCGATCATGGAATTCACCGTTGTGGACATCCTTCAGCACTCACCCTTCGGCGATATCTTAAATTCGCTGAAGCATCTCTCGCTATCCGGAGAGCCCTGGCCGAACTACGGCCAGGATGGTTGGGATGCGGACGACGAAGAAATTCAAGGCCCACCCACCACCCACTTCGTAGCCACCGTCGATGATCTAACCGACGTACTCGACTACAACTCCGAAGACATCGACGGTATGGACGACGATGCCGGAGACTATCAAGAACCAGTGCCTACAGGACACTAGAAGACCACCTCGTCATACGACATATATATGGTGGACACCCCAAAAGATGGGGACGGCGAAGAAGCAACGGAGGCCGATTCCTTAAAGAAACAGCCCAAGCGCCGGCATCAGCGGCGCCGCTCTAAATCCCGCCACAGCAAGAACAGAGATTCCGGCACAGGAGATAATAACACCCCAGAAAGTGCCGAAGACAACCCCCTCCAGCACGATCCAGCGTAGGAGGAGGCAGAAGCAAGCCCTCACGAGAGGGCGGCAGACGAAGAGGTCGAGGATGATAATTATTTACCTCCCTCCGGAGACAAGGCAAGCCTCGACGATGACGAATTCATCGTGCCTGAGGATCCCATCGAACAAGAGCGTTTCAGACGCAGGCTAATGGCCACGGAAAACAGCCTAAAGAAAAAGCAGCAGCAGCTTCAAGCTGATCAAGACCTACTGGCCGACAGATGGACCGAGGTCCTCGCGGCCGAAGAGTATGAACTCGAACGCCCCTCCAAAAATTACCCAAAACGCAAGTTGCTCCCCCGACTAGAGGAGGAAGCGTACAAACTGCATCACCAGCGCACAATACGGCAGACCGACCACCTCGTGGCCGTGACAGAGAGGCATGCAAGCCCTCCACCAAAACCGTACCCCGGCATCGCTCAAAAAGCATGAAGCCACGGGGGACCGCGCCGGACTTGCGGGATATATTGGAGGACAAGGCAAGACAATCCAGATCTATCTATGGATCACGTGGGCGCCCCAAGACCCACGACGAATACCGTCGCGCCGGATACAACTACTCCGGCCAAGCCGAACACAGTAGACAACGCTATCTCGAGTTACGTCGCGATATTGCTCAATACAGAGGCGCCGCACACCCACTATGCTTCACTGACGAAGTAATGGATCATCAAATCCCTGAAGGGTTTAAACCCGTTAATATCGAATCCTACGATGGCACAACAGACCCCGCGGTTTGGATTGAGGATTATCTCCTCCATATACATATGGCCCGCGGCGACGATCTTCACGCCATCAAATATCTCCCGCTCAAGCTTAAAGGACCAGCTCGGCATTGGCTTAACAGCCTGCCCGCAGAGTCAATTGGATGCTGGGAAGACCTGGAAGCCGCATTCCTCGACAACTTCCAGGGCACGTATGTGCGACCACCGGACGCAGATGACCTAAGCCACATAATCCAGCAGCCAGACAAATCGGCCAGGCAATTCTGGACATAGTTCTTAACAAAGAAAAATCAAATCATCGACTGTCCGGATGCAGAGGCCCTCGTTGCCTTCAAACATAACATCCGCGACGAGTGGCTGGCCCGGCACCTAGGACAGGAAAAGCCAAAATCCATGGCAGCCCTCACATCACTCATGACCCGCTTTTGTGCGGGAGAGGACAGCTGGCTAGCTCGCAGCAACAACCTCAGCAAAAACGCTGGCAGTCCGGATACCAAGGACCGCAATGGCAGGTTGCATCGAAACAAAAACAAACGCCGCATTAACGGCGACAGCAATGAGGATACGACAGTCAACGCCGGATTCCGAGGCTCCACGCCCGGTCAACGGAAGAAGCCATTCAAAAGAACCACTCCGGGCCCGTCCAATTTGGACCGAATACTCGACCGCTCCTGTCAAATACATGGAACCCCCGAAAAGCCAGCTAACCACACCAACAGAAAGTGTTGGGTATTCAAGTAGGCAGGCAAATTAATCACCGAAAACAACGACAAGGGGCTACACAGCGATGACGAGGAAGAGACCCGGCCGCCGAACAACAGAGAACAAAAGGGATTCCCCCCTCAAGTTCGGACGGTAAACATGATATACGCAACGCATATACCCAAGAGGGAGCAGAAGCGTGCACTAAGGGACGTATACGCGATGGAGCCAGTCGCCCCAAAATTCAACCCATGGTCCTCTTGCCCGATAACTTTCGATCAAAGAGACCATCCGACCAGTATCCGCCATGGCGGATTCGTCGCATTGGTTTTAGACCCAATCGTCGATGGATTTCACCTCACGAGAGTCCTGATGGACGGCGGCAGTAGCCTGAACCTGCTTTTATCAGGATACAGTGCGCAAGATGGGCATAGACCCTTCAAGGATTAAACCTACAAAGACAACCTTCAAAGGCGTCATACCAGGTGTCGAGGCCAGTTGTACAGGCTCAGTCACACTGGAAGTGGTCTTCGGATCCCCGGATAATTTCCTAAGCGAGGAGTTAATCTTCGACATAGTCCCGTTCCGCAGTGGCTATCATGCTCTGCTCAGACGAACCGCGTTCGCAAAATTCAACGCGGTGCCGCATTATGCATACCTTAAGCTCAAGATGCCAGGCCCTCGTGGAGTCATCACGGTCAATGGAAACACGGAACACTCCCTCCGAACGGAGGAACATACAGCGGCTCTCGCGGCAGAAGTACAGAGCAGCCTTTTAAGGCAATTTTCGAGTCCGGCCGTTAAACGACCGGACATGGCCAAACGCGCCCGGAGCAACATCAACCAAGACCACCTGGCACGTTCCGAGCACGCATAGCAATGTGGCCTCAACCCCAGCCCTCGCACAATTGTAAGACAAACTCTCCGCGTACATAATTACGCCTTGGAGATACCACGGGCATAGAGGGAGAGGCACAACCACAACAGACCCAGAGTGCGGTTCGACCACACCAGGGGCTCCCAAGTGTGTCGCTCTTTTTATCTTTTATTTCTCTTTTTTATACAGAACTTTGTCCGGCGGCGAACCTGCCGAACTCATGATGCAACAGCCAGGGAGGGACAAAGGCCGCGACGAACACTCAGGTGGTCTCCATTACGAGCATTAAATTTGTTAAATACACCATTCCACGGCCTACCCCTGGAGGGAGACGCCTTTAATTCGTCCAATCCCTTGCTTTCCGCACTATTTGTATCATTCCGCACTCATAGCAGATCTTCTCGAATAAAATGCAGCTCTTTTTGCCCATAATTGCATTACCTTATATATATATGTTCATTTACGACATGTCGCATCCGTACATTTTGGTACGGCCAAATACACCAGGGGCTTATGTTCCCCGCATTATGGTGTGATAAAGTCCGCACACTTTCACAAGTGCGGCACCCCGAACTTATAGCATTATATGAATCGGCTCCGAATCATGTCTTGGGTCAATAGTTGGGTTTGCCCGGCTCCCAAGTTTGGCACCTTACGTTCCGTTCTATCGGCTAAGGTAGCACTGGGAGAACCACTGCGATTGCGCCCCGGTTGAGCCGGGTTAACGCCTCAGTGGAGAAAGCTAAAACTGACCGTCATGATAAGGCGAGAGACTGGTCGCTGTTCGAGAGGTCCTTTCGGGTCCTTAAAGACCTACGCCGCTTCGAGCGAAGTTCCGGATAATGTTCGACGAAGGCGTGGATAGCGCCCCTAATTCGGTCTTCCGAATACTAGGGGCTTCGCCGAAATTTAAAATTATAGAATTCTATGGCTAAGTGAGAGTGTTCCAGCACTATAAGTCCGGTTGCCTTGTTCGTTGTGTTGAGCGCCTCCCTAGATGGACCCAAAAATGGGAACAAGAGTGCTCAAGTTTATCCCGAACACCCCAGCACTCGTGGCATGGGGGCTGAAGCCGACGACTTGCCATCTCTCAGATTTAATAAACGGCCGCACAGAAGGTAATATTTTAAATTAACAAGCATTGCTTAGCACATATCAACAAAGTTTTTAGCGCACAGGATAACACATTGTGAATTCACTCAATAATTACATCCCTGGGGCACTCATCCGCAATCTTGCGGGCACCCTTCAGAACAGTTTTATAGTACATCTCGGGCGTACGATATTCCTTGCCCACTGGTGGCACGTCAGTGATTAGCTTCTCCGCATCCAGCTTGCCCCAATGCACCTTTGCGCAGGCAAGGGCCCGACGAGCACCTTCAATACAGGCGGAGCGCTTGATAACCTCCACCCAGGGGCACGCATCCAACAACCGTCGCACGAGGCCGAAGTAGCTCCCAGGCATGGCCTCTCCAGGCCACAGCCGGACTATGAGGCCCTTCATGGCCTGCTCGGCCACCTTGTGGAGCTCGACCAGCTGCTTCAGCTGGTCGCTAGGGGGCACCGGATGGCCGACCTCAGCATACTGAGACCAGAAGACCTTCTCTGTTGAGCTCCCCTCCTCGGCTCGGTAGAATGCGGCGGCATCAGACACGCTGCGAGGCAGATCTGCAAACGCCCCTGGAGAGCTCCGAATTCGGGTAAGTAACACGTAATTTACATTCACATGCTTGCTTTGCATGAAAAATGCCTTACCCGCCGCTATCTTCCTCACCAACTCAATCTCCTGAAGGGACTTATGGGCATCGGCCTTGGCAGTCTTGGCACTTTCGAGAGCCGAGGCAAGCTCGGACTCTCGAGTCTTTGAGTCACGCTCCAAACTCTCATGCTTTTCCATGAGAGCCTGGAGCTCTTGCTGAACCACCGCCACCTGCGCCTCCTGCTTTTCTCGCTCTGCCCGTTCCGCGGCCGCATTGCGTTCGGCCGCGGACACGGCCTCCTTCAGGGTCGCCACCTCGTTCGTGGCCCCTGCAGTACCCATGTTATCCTTGTTATTTTTTGTTGCAACCTAAATCCTTTTCTGTAAGGTACAAGTTCAAAGTGGTGTTACTCACCTTCTTTGTCCTGGAGCTGCTTCTTGGCGCGGCCGAGCTCTTGCTCAGACCGCTCGAGCTCCAGCTTCAAAGCACCGACCTCCGCAGTCAGTGCGGCAGAGGTCAGCAGCGCAGCCTGCAACCCATATTGACATAATTTTTTAGCAACCCTGCGTATATCTTCTTTTTTTCAGATCCTCAGTCCGGCTTTTCTTTTTGAACACCGAACCGAGCATCAGGGGCTACTGTCTATGCGGTATTACATTGCATATTTTTTATCTTCTTACCTCAAAGCCTGATAGAAGGCTGCTGCAGGCTTTGGTCAGCCCGCTCTTGGCGAGCTGTACCTTCTGAATCACCGCACTCATAATAGTGCGGTGTTCTTCCTCGATGGAAGCGCTCTGGAGCGCCTCCAACAAATTGTCCGGCGCCTCTGGTTGGACGGAAACCGTCGGCGTCACGGTCTTGCCCTTCGTACGAAGGGGCCGCCGGCCGGACTCCGGAACCACTGCGGGTTCTGATGTGGAGTCCGGCACAAAGTCCGGGAGGCTGCCTTGTGGCGCCTCCGGAGCCTCCCCCTGATGGGTCCCTTCTTGGGATCCCACCTCGGCGTCCTCGGTGTCGCGAGGGGTGAAGGCGGTCGGGATGGAGTCTACATCCGACGGAGCCAATGACCCGCTCGATGAAGCGGGGAGATCATCATTGGCTGGACTACGGGCAACATGCGGCATCAGAATGACACTATGTGACGCAAAAAAGAAATTATAAATCATTCAGGAATCCAGATACTTACGATCTCGCCGGAGGCCTGGCCCTTGAAGGCCATTCTTCCTCGCCAACGTTGATGTTGGCAGAGCTGTCCGGGGGAATAGTTCTTCCCCTCTTGGACCCTTCGGCCTCCCCTGTTGGGGAAGCCTTCCTCTTCCTCTCTCCCTCCTCTGGGAGAGATTCCTCTTTCTCCTCCTCGTTTTCGGGGGAGGAGTCCGCCCCGGAGTCGTCGGACACCTGAAAACGGGAAATCTTTCGAGAACCCGTGGCCTCCTTCTTGGCCTTCTTCTCCGGCACCATGTGCGGTGCCGGAACCAGCAGCCTCGCTAGATGGGCGTCTACTGGGTTTTCTAGCATAGGAGCTGGGCAGATAATTTGCTCTGCCTTCCTCATCCAGTCCTGTCAAAGGAAAGGGGAAAATTAAAACCCGCATAGAGTCAAACTATGAAAAGCAAGTGTCCCGTAAAGGGGTAGAATCACTTACCTCATCGGCTTGACGCTGCGAGCGAAATCCGCGATCTTTAGTCGCGGATGCGGGGGCTTTGGCGCCCTTAAACAACACCCTCCAGGCACCTTCGTACGTCGTGTCGAAGAGCCCGCTCAGCGCCTGGTGCTGTTCCGGATTGAACTCCCATAGATTGAATGCCCGCTCTTGGCATGGGAGAATCCGGCGGACGAGCATGACTTGGACCACGTTAACTAGCCTGAGCTTCTTCACCAGCTTCTGGATACAGGCTTGGAGTCCCGTCACCTCCTCCGAACTACCCCACAGCAAGCCCTTCTCTTTCCAGGAGGTGAGCTGCGTGGGGATACCAGATCTGAACTCGGGGGCCGCCGCCCACTTAGGGTTGCGTGGCTCGGTGATATAGAACCACCCCGATTGCCACCCCTTGACGGATTCCACGAAGGCCCCTTCGAACCAAAGGACATTGGGCATCTTGCCCAACATGGCGCCTCCGCACTCCGCTTGAGTGCCCTTCACTACCTTCGGCTTGACATTGAAGGTCTTGAGCCACAAGCCGAAGTGGGGCTGGATGCAAAGGAAGGCCTCGCACACGACGATAAACGCCGAGATGTTGAGAATGAAGTTCGGCGCCAGATCATGGAAATCCACGCCGTAGTAGAACATGAGCCCCCGGACAAAGGGGTGAAGTGGAAAACCCAGTCCGCGGAGGAAGTGGGGAAGAAAAACGACCCTCTCATGGGGCCTGGGGGTGGGGATGAGCTGCCCCTCGTCGGGCAGCCGGTGCGCGATGTCGCCGGACAGGTAGCCGGCGTTGCGCAGTCTTTCGATGTGCTCCTCCGTAACGGAGGAGGTCATCCACTTGCCTCCCGCTCCGGACATAACTAGGGAAGGTTGAGACGAGATGTGCGGGCTTGGGCGCTGGAGCTCGAGTGCACGGAGATGGATAAGCAAAGGAGGAAGAAGGCGTAGGTGAAAAGGTGAATCCTTATCCCTTATATGGGCGGGCGAAGTCTACACGTCCCCCACCGGCCTAGTAAAACTCGCTTATCCCCCAAGCATCACCATCAATGGCACGGTTGGGTTACCCACGTTCGTATTGATGAGAATCCCGGATTAAAGGGGAACACGATCTCTGCTTCGACAAGACGTGCCAAGGAAACCGCTTCGCTGAGGTGGTAGAGTAAAAAACGATTCAAGTAATGGCTTGGTAGTGGCGTGACGTCATGCCGCAAAAAACGTCGGCAGATTGAACTTGTGTATATATTATTCTCTCTATGGTGGAATGTGGAATTTATTTTGCAGAGCCGGACACTATCCTGGTGTTCACAATCTTCTATCATTCGGAGGAGGAACCCGCCTTGCAATGCCAAGCAATATACGCGCCAGACTTATCATCATTGAAGCCTGGTTCAGGGGCTACTGAGGGAGTCCTGGATTAGGGGGTGTCCGGATAGCCGGACTACCATCATCAGCCGAACTGTCATCGGCCGTACTATCATCATCGACCGGACTCCAAGACTATGAAGATACAAGATTGAAGACTTCGTCCCGTGTCCGGATGGGACTTTCCTTGGCGTGGAAGGCAAGCTTGGCGATACAGATATGTAGATCTCCTACCATTGTAACCGAATCTATGTAACCCTAGCCCTCTCCGGTGTCTATATAAACCGGATGGCTCTAGTCCGTAGGACACAACAACAACAACCATTACAATCATACCATAGGCTAGCTTCTAGGGTTTAGCCTCCTTGATCTCGTGGTAGATCCACTCTTGTAAACATCCACAATATCAATATCAATCAAGCAGGACGTAGGGTTTTACCTCCATCAAGAGGGCCCGAACCTGGGTAAAACATCGTGTCCCTTGTCTCCTGTTACTATCCGCCTAGATGCACAGTTCGGGACCCCCTACCCGATATCCGCCGGTTTTGACACCGACAGCCATGAAATCTGAGATGGGATCCATGTATGAGAACAAAGTATGGACTTTGGTTGACTTGCCTGATGATCGGCAAGCCATTGAGAATAAATGGATCTTTAAGAAGAAGACTGACGCTGATGGTAATGTAACTGTCTATAAAGCTCGACTTGTTGCGAAAGGTTTTCGGCAAGTTCAAGGGGTTGACTACGATGAGACTTTCTCACCCGTAGCGATGCTTAAGTCTGTCCGAATCATGTTAGCAATTGCTGCATTTTATGATTATGAAATTTGGCAAATGGATATCAAAATTGCATTCTTGAATGGATTTCTGGAAGAAGAGTTGTATATGATGCAACTAGAAGGTTTTGTTGATCCAAAAGGTGCTAACAAAGTGTGCAAGCTCCAGCGATCCATTTATGGACTGGTGCAAGCATCTCGGAGTTGGAATAAACGCTTTGATAGTGTGATCAAAGCATATGGTTTTATACAGACTTTTGGAGAAGCCTGTATTTACAAGAAAGTGAGTGGGAGCTCTGTAGCATTTCTGATATTATATGTAGATGACATATTATTAATTGGAAATGATATAGAATTTCTGGATAGCATAAAGGGATACTTGAATAAAAGTTTTTCGATGAAAGACCTCGGTGAAGCTGCTTACATATTGGGCATCAAGATTTATAGAGATAGATCAAGACGCTTAATAGGACTTTCACAAAGCACATACCTTGATAAAATTTTGAAAAAGTTCAAAATGGATCAGACAAAGAAAGGGTTCTTGCCCGTGCTACAAGGTGTGAAGTTGAGTCAGACTCAATGCCCGACCACAACAGAAGATAGAGAGAAAATGAAAGATGTTCCCTATGCTTCAGCCATAGGCTCTATCATGTATGCAATGTTGTGTACCAGACCTGACATATGCTTAGCAATAAGCTTGGTAGGAAGGTACCAAAGTAATCCAGGAGTGGATCACTGGACAGCGGTCAAGAACATCCTGAAATACCTGAAAAGGACTAAGGATATGTTTCTCGTATATGGAGGTGACAAAGAGCTAGTCGTAAATGGTTACGTCGATGCAAGCTTTGTCACTGATCCAGACGATTCTAAATCGCAAACCGGATACGTGTTTTTATTAAACGATGGAGCTGTAAGTTGATGCAGTTCTAAACAAAGCGTCGTGGCAGGATCTACATGTGAAGCGGAGTACATAGCTGCTTCGGAAGTAGCAAATGAAGGAGTCTGGATGAAGGAGTTCATTTCCGATCTAGGTGTCATACCTAGTGCATCGGAACCAATGAAGATCTTCTGTGACAATACTGGTGCAATTGCCTTGGCAAAGAAATCCAGATTTCACAAGAGGACCAAGCACATCAAGAGATGCTTCAATTCCATCCGGTACCAAGTACAGGTGGGAGACATAGAGATTTGCAAGATACATACGGATTTGAATGTTGCAGACCCATTGACTAAGCCTCTCTCACGAGCAAAACATGATCAGTACCAAGACTCCATGGGTGTTAGAATCATTACTGTGTAATCTAGATTATTGACTCTAGTGCAAGTGGGAGACTGAAGGAAATATGCCCTAGAGGCAATAATAAAGTTATTATTTATTTCCTTATATAATGATAAATGTTTATTATTCATGCTAGAATTGTATTAACCGGAAACATAATACATGTGTGAATACATAGACCAAAATAACGTCACTAGTATGCCTCTACTTGACTAGCTCATTAATCAAAGATGGTTATGTTTCCTAACCATAGACATGTGTTGTCATTTGATTAATGGGATCACATCATTAGTAGAATGATGTGATTAACATGACCCATTCCGTTAGCCTAGCACTTGATCATTTAGTATGTTGCTATTGCTTTCTTCATGACTTATACATGTTCCTGTAACTATGAGATTATGCAACTCCCGTTTACCGGAGGAACACTTTGGGTGCTACCAAACGTCACAACATAACTGGGTGATTATAAAGGAGTACTACAGGTGTCTCCGAAGGTATATGTTGGGTTGGCGTATTTCGAGATTAGGTTTTGTCACTCTGATTGTCGAAGAGGTATCTCTGGGCCCTCTCGATAATGCACATCACTATAAGCCTTGCAAGCATGTAGCTAATGAGTTAGTTACGGAATGATGCATTACGTAACGAGTAAAGAGACTTGCTGGTAATGAGATTGAACTAGGTATTGGATACCGACGATCAAATCTCGGGCTAGTAACATACCGATGACAAAGGGAACAACGTGTGTTGTTATGCGGTTTGACCGATAAATATCTTCGTAGAATATGTAGGAACCAATATGAGCATCCAGGTTCCGCTATTGGTTATTGACCGAGAATAGTTCTAGGTCATGTCTACATAGTTCTCGAACCCGTAGGGTCCGCACGCTTAACGTTACGATGACGGTTTTATTATGAGTTTATAAGTTTTGATGTACCGAAGTTTGTTCGGAGTCCCGGATGTGATCACGGACATGACGAGGAGTCTCGAAATGGTCGAGACATGAAGATTGATATATTGGACGACTATATTCGGACACCGAAAGTGTTTCGGATGTTTTCGGAGAAAACCGGAGTGCCAGAGGGTTACCGGAACCCCCTGGGAGAAGTAATGGGCCTTATGGGCCTTAGTGGAGAGAGAGAGAGGGGCAGCCAGCATGGGCCGCGCGCCCCCTCCCCCTCTGGTCCGAATTGGACTAAGAGAGGGGGGGCGGCGTCCCCCTCTTTCCCTCTCCCTCTCCCCCTTCCTTTCCCCCTCCTAGTAGGAGTAGGAAAGAGGGAGTCCTACTCCTACTAGGAGGAGGACTCCTCCTCCTTGGCGCGCCCACAAGGGTCGGCCGGCCTCCCCCTTGCTCCTTTATATACGGGGGCAGGGGGGCACCCTAGGACACACAAGTTGATCTACGTGATCGTTCCTTAGCCGTGTGCGGTGCCCCCCTCCACCATATTCCACCTCGGTCATATCGTCGCGGAGTTTAGGCGAAGCCCTGCGCCGGTAGAACATCATCATCGTCACCACGCCGTCGTGCTGACGGAACTCATCCCTGACACTTTGCTGGATCGGAGTCCGGGGATCGTCATCGAGCTGAACGTGTGTTGAACTCGGAGGTGCCGTACGTTCGGTACTTGGATCGGTCGGATTGTGAAGACGTATGACTACATCAACCGCGTTGTTATAATGCTTCCGCTTACGGTCTACGAGGGTACGTAGACAATACTCTCCCCTCTCGTTGCTATGCATCATCATGATCTTGCGTGTGCGTAGGAAAATTTTTGAAATTACTATGTTCCCCAACAAAACGCGCGTCCTCCAAGGCACGAGGCTCGGGGGTTTCTCCAACGATAGGAGTATGCAGCGCATCCATGTTCCGGCGGCGAAGATCTTCCCTTTGCAGCGAAGTGAGTGGCTCGGGTTGATACTCTTCGTGGACCTGTGCTGGGTCGCCTCCACCGTCGCCTCCGTCGGCGTGGGGGAAACCGGGAGAACTGCACGGTCCATTGACCATCAGGACCTCCGCCGCTGGATCACTGTTGTCGCACTCGGATGCAGTCTCTACGGAGCCAGTCGACAGATCGAACAGGCCGTAGAGAGATTCGTCGGGCACAATCGCCGCAACTTGGGGGATGGCCAACTGGCGGGCCACCGCGTGCCTCACCCACCGCTGAAACCTCGACCGACTGGAGCGCTTGCGCTGGCGGGAGACAGGGAGGGAGGACGACACGAGAGTCGACCGATACGGGGCCGACAGTTGCCGCAGGAGGACACCGCGGGCACACGCGCGAAAGTGCGTCGCCCCGCAGACAGGGAGCGCGTCGATGTCAAGTGGAGCCTCCTGAAGCCAAGCGGAGTCATCGGCAATGAATGTGAGCGCGCCGAGACGGATCTCGCGGCCCTCAACCAAAACTCCGCCAGAAACCATGATGAAGGTGATCAGAACTACCGCAACTTCTCCAATAAGTCGCTAAGACACCTGCCCCACGGTGGGCGCCAACTGTCTGGTTCTAAGTCTGACAGTAGAATAGGGGGTAGGAATGGAGAGGCAAGATCCTAGCTATGGAGTAGTTGTGTACGCAAGGTGTTTACGAGTTCAGGCCCTTCTCAGAGGAAGTAACAGCCCTACGTCTCGGAGCCCGGAGGCGGTCGACTGGATTATATGCGTGTGAATTACAGGGGTGCGAACCCTTTACACTGAGGAGGGGGTGGCTTATATAGAGTCCGCCAGACCCCTCCAGCCCTCAGTTATGCAGGGTTTAAGATACATTAAGGTCTGGCGTTACTGGTAACGCCATACATAAAGTGCTATCATGACCATAAAGACTACTTAATGACAAACCGTTTGTGTGCAGAGTGACTCTAGATCTCTTGGTGGTCGAGTGAGTGGCTTCATGGTCGAGTGTCTTCGAGTCCGTCGAGTGATATCCTTCCAGGTCGACTGAAAGGTAGTTTCTTCTAGAGATGTCCTTGGGGAGGGTACTTTGGACAGGCCCATGACCCTACCCTAGGTACATGGCCTCATCACCACGCACCTACACAAACCAACAAAGAACTCGCAACCAACGCAATAAAGGGGTTGTCAATCCCTTCACGGCCACTTGCGAAAGTGAGATCTGATAGAGATAGTATGATAAGATAAATATATTTTTGGTATTTTATAATATAGATGCAAATAAAAGTAGATTGGAAGCAAATATGATAAGAGATAGACCCGGGGGCATAGGTTTCACTAGAGGCTTCTCTCAAGATAGCATAAGTAATACGGTGGGTGAACAAATTACTGTCGAGCAATTGATAGAAAAGCGAATAATTATGAGATTATCTAGGCATGATCATGTATATAGGCATCACTTCCGCAACAAGTAGACCGACTCCTGCCTGCATCTACTACTATTACTCCACACATCGACCGACTCTTGCCTGCATCTAGAGTATTAAGTTCATAAAGAACAGAGTAACGCATTAAGCAAGATGACATGATGTAGAGGGATAAACTCATGCATTATGATATAAACCCCATCTTTTTATCCTTGATGGCAACAATACAATACGTGCCTTGCAACCCTTTTTGTCACTGGGTAAGGACACCGCAAGATTGAACCCAAAGCTAAGCACTTCTCCCATGGCAAGAAAGATCAATCTAGTAGGCCAAACCAAACTGATAATTCGAAGAGACTTGCAAAGATAACTTAATCATACATAAAAGAATTCAGAGAAGATTCAAATATTTCTCATAGATAAACTTGATCATAAACCCACAATTCATCGGATCTCGACAAACACACCGCAAAAAGAGTTTACATCGAATAGATCTCCACAAGAGAGGGGGAGAACATTGTATTGAGATCCAAAAAGAGAGAAGAAGCCATCTAGCTAATAACTATGGACCCGAAGGTCTGTGGTAAACTACTCACAACTCATCGGAGGGGCTATGGTGTTGATGTAGAAGCCCTCCGTGGTTGATTCCCCCTCCGGCGGAGTGCCGGTGAAGGCTCGAAGATGGGATCTCGCGGATACAGAAGGTTACGGCGGTGGAAATTGTGTTTCGGGTGCTCCCTGGATGTTTTTGGGGTACGTAGGCTTATATAGGAGGAAGAAGTACGTCGGTGGCCGCCCGAGGGGCCCACGAGACAGGGGGCGCGCCCTATGGGGGTGGCCGCTCCCTACCCTCTTGTGGCCGCCTCAGCTGCTTCTTGACTTGCACTCCAAGTCCTCTGGATCACGTTCGTTCCAAAAATCACGCTCCTGAAGGTTTCCTTCCGTTTGGACTCCATTTGATATTCCTTTTCTTCGAAATACTGAAATAGGCAAAAAAACTGCAATACGGGCTGGGCCTCCGGTTAGTAGGTTAGTCCCAAAAATGATAATAATGTGTAAAATAAAGC
Organism: Triticum aestivum; assembly: GCF_018294505.1. NCBI lineage: Eukaryota > Viridiplantae > Streptophyta > Magnoliopsida > Poales > Poaceae > Triticum > Triticum aestivum. Next base: position 632,108,558 of record NC_057810.1, read on the forward strand.
CCACAAACATCCAAAATGGGTAATATAATAGCATGGAACAATCAAAAATTATAGATACGTTGGAGACGTATCACAACCTTATTAGTGCCTCTAGGGCATATTTCCATCATTTAACTCGTCTATGTATCTCATATTCTGTTAATAAAGTATGCCAATATTTGCTGGTCGCAGTATAGTTCATTGGGCTGTATTTAAAAGAATTGTAAGGTATCTTAAGTTGACAATAGGACATGGAATTAAGATTTCTAAATCATCAACTATGCTAGTGAGTGCATATTCTCATGCAGATTGGGCTGGCCAGGTGGATTTGCTGTTTTACTGGGATCAAACCTTGTATCATGGAGTGCATGGAAACAAACTACTATCTTAAGATCCATCTCTAAAGCAGAATATAAAGCTCTAGCAAATGTAACTCTTGAAGTCATGTGGATCCAAACTCTCCTATGTGAACTAGCTAGGAATAAAAGTTCCACAAGATGCAAGCTTATGGTGTGACAACATTGGTCCAACTTACCTTTTAGCAAATCATGTTTTCCATGCACGAACAAAATATATAGAAGTTGATTTCCACTTTGTCAGAGGAAGAGTGGCTCATAAGCTACTTGAATCAGGTTTATTCCGTTAGGAGATCAACTTGTTGACGGCTTCACCAAACCACTTACCATGAGGAGACTGGATGAATTTATGTACAATCTAAACCTAGACAAGGCTTCATAGTTTTGAATTGAGGGAGGATGTTAGATAGTTTAGATAGAGATAGAAGTCATGCTTTGTATGTTTAAACCTAGTCTATCTCTTCTTCTGTTAAACCTCTTCCCAGTGTAATATCTCGCTCTCTCTCCCTCCCTCCCTCTCTCTCTCCCTCTCTCTCTATCTCTCTTCTCTCTCTCTCTCCCTCTCTCTCTCTTGTACAAGTCTACATAATTCCTTGCGAACTCCCAAACGTGTAAGCCACGAAAACCTTTCTATATAAACATGCGTCCCGAGACCAAAGGGTTCAATGCTTCCTTTGATCTCTACAATAACTCCACACATCAAGACATCCATTATCTTGAGTCTGATGTTCATCTTCATCCTGACAATTCAAAATTTGTCTGGAAGATTTGTTACTTCGTCCCCACTGTCCGATGACCCAAGTGCAACAGGACAAGATCTATCATTGAATTTCAAATTCTCCGAGATGATAGCACAACAAATAAACATAGAATTAGGACAAACAACTACTACACATACTTGTAGTGCTTAAACATTACATATCGTGAGCATTTCCCTCACGAGCAAATGTTGAAACCATCTCCTCTGGACACATTTACTAACATATTTGAACATGCAACAAGATAGCAGGATCAGTCATGCCGAGCAACGAACACATAGAAGCATATATATGAATTTATAAAAGAGCATGTGCAACTAGAAATGTACTATGTTGTGTGGCGTTACGCGCCAAAATATAGCAATCTGACGGTAGCAACATTGTGTGATAACCGTTTATGTAAACTAGCAAAAACACCATCCAAGTGAGCTCCAAAAATTTCAGAAGATAATTGTACTTGTAGAGAACATAAGAAAACCCGTACATGTGAAATTTGGGGGAAATGATAATTATTTGAGTTCATTAATTTATTGTGTGTAACTTAGAGATTTTGTTTGCATTAAATTAATATAACATAAAAATTATGCTTACATAAAGTTATTGTAGTTTACTATAGTCCTATCTACAATATCTTTACAGTGGTTCTTAAATGCTTACACCAAACCAGAAAGATGAAGTGTCTGTCGATCTTGCTATGTTGCTTGCAATAACAATGTAGTAATTCCACCAGCTCTAGAGCAACATGTGCTTGGTGAGTTCTTGCATTAGACCAAACCTACTCCACTTTTCCTCCCTATAAAAGGTAGATAGTGTGAATAATTTCTACAAATATATCATACAGAGATTGGAGAATGACCTATTATGATTTCTTATATTTACGTGATGATGTTGGAAGAAAGTTAGTAGATAATTTTGGGGCATGCAAGGCTTGGAGAACATAGAAATCATTAGACTGAGATCGCCATGTTGCTAATTTATTTGTAAGTCAACATGTATAGCATCGCACATGCACATACCAATGTCTTCTTGGTGTTAAGCTTAGATTATATCCATCATGTGTATGAGAAGAGATGGTCTATTGGATAGCACCATGCATTGACATAGAAGCCATGCAATGACATAGAAGCCACCTGGTAGCCTTTGGGCACATGTGAATATTGATCAACAAGCAGGCATGGATACTTTTATAGCTAAAATTGGTCATTGAACAAAACAAAACCGATGCAAGAAGAGTTGTCATTTAATTAGGTTTGTGACTAGTACGGTGGGGAGAAATCAATAGATGTGTGGTTTGTATCTTGGTTGTCGCATCTTGAAGACTGAATTAACCATATAAATCGCACTACATGTAATTTAAAGGAATGTAGAATAATTATGTTACCTTAGCAATGCCACCTATGGTAATTGGTGAGGTTCTGAGGTGGAAGAGAGAGAAAGAAAAAGGAGATATGTCTTTGCTTGGTTGAGAGATGGCTTCTTAATAAGAAAGTTAAATCATTTTTGCATTATATCAAATGTCGAGTACTCAATTGCTAAATATGTTTGTAAGCCAATATCATAGCACTGCAAAGGCACATAGCAATGTCTTCATGGTGTTAAGTTTAGGCTTTATCCATATTGTATATATGACATGTTGTGCTGGAGAGTAACATACAATGATGTATAAACCACCACCTCGCCTCTGGGTGCTCATGAATCGTGATCTACGGAGGTAGGCAGTGTGGCGGAATGAGCAATTCACTAGGTTAAATGGACCAGCCCCTTATTCGCCTCAACTTACTTTCCTTGTATAGATTCGCAGTCCATGTATATGAAAAGGAGGTCTCTGTCTCCATGTAACATGCATACAGAATAATTATCCTTCTTTTGCACACTGGAGTATTCCTGATGAAACTATCTTCATTGATGGCTTATTTCACAATAGTCTTTGTTTCTTTCATTCATATGTGATTTCTTGTCTTTTTACGGAAAGGAGGCTAAACCCCGGCATGTGCATCATTGTGATACACACAACCAATTTAATTAGTTATTAAGCGGAGTACATATGTATAACAAAGGTAACCATGGCTGAACCACTACAAGACATCAAATAAACTACTCGACTTATTTTCCACAGCAAGGTCTTCAAGAAGAAATAAACGCTCTTGCACCGTCATCGTCATGTCCGACCAAACACGACCAAGGCAAGGATTTTTCATCCTAGCTACCAACATCAGCAAGGAGACAATGTTGTCAATAAGGCAATGCTGCAAGTTCATCGTTGCTGAGTCCAACCAATCAAGGGCAAAACAAGAGTTTTCACCCCAAACATGAAGCAAAGTTCCAATTGTCATCTACATGACGGATCTTTAACACAAGCATGTACTCCGTGCTAGGCAGAAAGACACTAGCGGATGAATGAACATCTTCCCACCACAAACCACCACCCCAACCATCGTGGGGTCGATCAGACCATAGTCACACCACACCCTGTGCGAACCGTCCTGTAGCATCTGCCATGACACCCGGGCTGCTGCCCTAGCATCCTTCTTGGTAGTTGTCTTCTCCTTTTCTATTTACTTGCATGTTCAACGGCAATAATTGATATAGTCATTTTCATTCAGAAAGTAAATTATGCTAACGGAGCATCGACGCAGAGTGACGACGGACGATGGAACTTGGAGCCCACTTTTTAACCCATTGGTTCAATATTCAAAGGATGCATAATGAGTGACCATCTTGGACTGCAGGCAGGAGAAGTACAATAGCTACAGAAGTAAAGTCCTTAGCCGTATGGAAAATGCACAAATACTCTTAAGGAAAAACATTCATGTTATGCATTAACTTAGCAAAGAATCATGTCTTAAAAGAGCATGTGAAAATAAATTATACACTAAGAACACATGAATATGAAATTTGGAGGGAGTATAATTTTGTGGCCTTAACTTACAGGTTTCTTTTATAATAAATTTCCCCACAAGAAAAGTTAATGCAACTTAGAGTTTTTTATTAAGTTAGTGTTTCTTAATTAGACTAATGTGCGGTAGCTTTTCCAATCTGACAAATGGCTGTATTTTTTAATAATCCTACAAAGAGTGGTGGAGGTTTTACGAGAACCTTCACACTAATTACCTCCCCCCCATGATTTCACGGGGTGGGCCCCCCTTCCTCCATAATCCAACCAAAAAAGGCCACCTAACGGCAATCCGTAAAAACTTATCTATAACTCTAGAGTAACTCATTTTTTTACCAAACTCGAAAGGATTGTCAGGAGTGAGAGGATGGAGATCATGCTGACCAACAGTCCCGATCCTCTTCTATGTCACCTAGCTGAACTGCTAAAACCTATAAGGGCATATAATGTTTATTCCCCCATCGAAAATCCACTCCAAGCCACCTAAATATACTCAGTGCTTGCACATTCGAGTAAAAGTTGCGTGCCTCTTCCTCCCATCCTCGCGGCTCCGTCCTTCCCGCTGTTGCTGCCCCCACGCACCGTCATCGCCACCAATGACAGGCCATGTCACCAGAATGGATAGCCAAGACCCTTCTACCACACCGCCGGCTTATCACCGATGGAAACCACCCCGCGCCGCCACCCATGCCGAAAAAGAGGTTGGGGATGAAAAAGTTTCGGAGACAACGAACATGTTTCACAAAAAAAAACTGGAAGTGTTTCAGAGAAACCGAAAATTATTTTGGGGAAAACCATCATACCAAAAATGTTTCGAATGGCGTCTGGTAATTCTGGAGGATGCGATAAATGTTCTGGCATTGCCAGGGAACGCACACGCAAAAACATCCCTGCGTGGGGGGATGAGATCCCACGCTTCGTGGGAGTGCTTTATGGGGGCGCCCCCGTTAGGGGCAACCCCTTTGGTGGCTTTTGGTTGGGGTGGAAAGCCCCCCTTGGGGTTTTATCCCAAAAATGGTGGAGCATGTTTTGGGGGAGGTGGGGCCCCATGAGGGAGCCCCATGGTATGGCCGGCCAAGGGGTGGATAGCCCCCTCCCCC